>NW_027509865.1:656467-711467 GCF_051311805.1 Agelaius phoeniceus
AGGACAGAGTTGAGGAAAAGGAAAGTGGTTAGGATTAGAGTGAAAGTGAAAACTTAGTCTTTTCCTTTTTCACCCTACTCCTAAGAGCAAAAAAAAACACAAACCAAGGAAAACGAGAACACAGAGAGAAAAAGAAGCAAGAAGACTGAGATTGACAGTGATAAAGAAAACAGAAACAAGGGGTTACAGATAGATGGAAGTTAAGTTAGAAATAGAACAGTAAAGTGAGGAGCAAAAGGAAGAAATACAGTGGAAAGAAATGACAGAACCACACCAAAAAAAGACAGGAGCCACAGTGGGGAAAGGAAGGGCAGGGGGTATCTTTATTAAGGGTGACTCAACTTTATTAAAAGAATGCTTTTATGTATACATCAGCAAAATACATGGAAACAGTGTATACAAATGCAAGCGCAGATAGAATGCACAGACACACTGGTAAAAATCTAATTTACATATAGAGCAATACAGCAAATGCAGCAGTTAATGCAAATACAATACAGAGCAGCAATACAGAGCAGCCACAGCAAAATGCAGCAGTTAATGCAAATGCAATACAGAGCAGCAATACAGAGCAGCAATACAGAGCAGCACAGCAAAATGCAGCAGGTAATGCAAATGCAATACGGAGCAAGACCCAAATTAACACAAAGCAATAACCTTTTTCTATTTTCATTAGATGTTGATTTATTGTTACAGGAACCCAAAACAACAACAGCACACAAAAAACAACACTCATCTCCCATTAACACCCCCTTCAGCTTACACACAAAACTCACCATCACTGCCATCACAACTGCTAAATTACTCCCCAGCAATCAGTGCTCCTCAGGAACATGGTTCCTCGGAGCCTCCAAAAAAATCCCTCCTGCCTGACGAAAACCCCGGTCCCTGGACGGTCTGCGCCCAAACTTTGGCGATGAACGTCGCCTCGCAGACCGACCGGGACCCGGGAAAAAAAAACCCAGCCGGGGGGGAAAAAAAAAAAACCCCCGGCTGGGGATTTTTTTTTCTAAATTTAAAAATTAGTTGAAAAACCTGAAAAGCAAAAGTCAGACAAGGTTACAACCCTAGAACCCTTCAACACACACACACTTCCGTCAGCTTACACACAAACCCACGCTGACTCACACCTCAACTGCTCTGCTAACCCCCGGCACGCATTCGCGCCGCTCCTCGGGAACGCGGTTCCCGGGAGCCTCCAAAAAAATCCTCCTGCCTGACGAAAACCCCGGTCCCTGGACGGTCTGCGCCCAAACTTTGGCGATGAACGTCGCCTCGCAGACCGACCGGACCCGGGAAAAAAAAACCCAGCCGGGGGGGAAAAAAAAAAAAACCCCCAGCTGGGGATTTTTTATTCTAAATTTAAAAATTAGTTGAAAAACCTGAAAAGCAAAAGTCAGACAAGGTTACAACCCTAGAACCCTTCAACACACACACACTTCCGTCAGCTTACACACAAACCCACGCTGACTCACACCTCAACTGCTCTGCTAACCCCCGGCACGCATTCGCGCCGCTCCTCGGGAACGCGGTTCCCGGGAGCCTCCAAAAAAATCCTCCTGCCTGACGAAAACCCCGGTCCCTGGACGGTCTGCGCCCCAAACTTTGGCGATGAACGTCGCCTCGCAGACCGACCGGGACCCGGGAAAAAAAAACCCAGCCGGGGGGGAAAAAAAAAAAACCCCCCGGCTGGGGATTTTTTTTTCTAAATTTAAAAATTAGTTGAAAAACCCTGAAAAGCAAAAGTCAGACAAGGTTACAACCCTAGAACCCTTCACACACACACACACTTCCGTCAGCTTACACACAAACCCACGCTGACTCACACCTCAACTGCTCTGCTAACCCCCGGCACGCATTCGCGCCGCTCCTCGGGAACGCGGTTCCCGGGAGCCTCCAAAAAAATCCTCCTGCCTGACGAAAACCCCGGTCCCTGGACGGTCTGCGCCCAAACTTTGGCGATGAACGTCGCCTCGCAGACCGACCGGGACCCGGGAAAAAAAAACCCCAGCGGGGGGAAAAAAAAAAAACCCCCCGGCTGGGGATTTTTTTTTCTAAATTTAAAAATTAGTTGAAAAACCTGAAAAGCAAAAGTCAGACAAGGTTACAACCCTAGAACCCTTCAACACACACACACTTCCGTCAGCTTACACACCAACCCACGCTGACTCACACCTCAACTGCTCTGCTAACCCCCGGCACGCATGTCGCGCCGCTCCTCGGAACGCGGTTCCCGGGAGCCTCCAAAAAAATCCTCCTGCCTGACGAAAACCCCGGTCCCTGGACGGTCTGCGCCCAAACTTTGGCGATGAACGTCGCCTCGCAGACCGACCGGGACCCGGGAAAAAAAAACACCAGCCGGGGGGAAAAAAAAAAAAAAACCCCAGCTGGGGATTTTTTATTCTAAATTTAAAAATTAGTTGAAAAACCTGAAAAGCAAAAGTCAGACAAGGTTACAACCCTAGAACCCTTCAACACACACACACTTCCGTCAGCTTACACACAAACCCACGCTGACTCACACCTCAACTGCTCTGCTAACCCCGGCACGCATTCGCGCCGCTCCTCGGAACGCGGTTCCCGGGAGCCTCCAAAAAAATCCTCCTGCCTGACGAAAACCCCGGTCCCTGGACGGTCTGCGCCCAAACTTTGGCGATGAACGTCGCCTCGCAGACCGACCGGGACCCGGGGAAAAAAAAAACCCAGCCGGGGGGAAAAAAAAACCCCCGGCTGGGGATTTTTTATTCTAAATTTAAAAATGAATTACAAAAACCTGAAAAGCAAAAGTCACAGACACAAGCTTAAAACTAGTCAGCATGTACTCACAAACACAGAGACTAGTAGACACAGTAGACACAGACACACACAGTCATGTGCTCTCACACGCACTCAGACACTCTTCCTGCTTACAGGCTCGCTATGGCCCTTACTCAAGATGCTGAAGAACATGCTTCGATGCATCTTCTGGCTGCCGCTCCTTGAGGTCGAATGTAGATTCTGGGGAAATCGGTAGCCTCGAGGACCTGTGAGACAACAGGAAGTGGTCAACGAGTGGCCAACAGCTAGGAATTTTCCCGACTCTGGACCAATAAATTTTCATACCCAAAATCCATAAAAGACAGATGAACAGTAAAGTTTTACAACTGTTCTACCTAACTATGACTACATGCCAGGGCAGGGCAGCTCCAATCATAAGTGGTATAATATAAGTACATACAATATAAGCAAACGCATACAGTGCAAGGGTACATACAGTGTAAGCATATACAATATAAGCCGACATAGTACACGCAATATAAGCCTATAGAATATAGCCAACACAGGTACACACAATATAAGCATATACAATATAAGGATATACAATATAAGCCTATAGAATATAAGCAACACAGGTACACACAATATAAGCATATACAATATAAGGATATACAATATAAGCCTATAGAATATAAGCCAACACAGGTACACACAATATAAGCATATACAATATAAGGATATTCAATATAAGCCTATAGAATATAAGCCAACACAGGTACACACAATATAAGTATATACAATATAAGCCTATACAATATAAGCCACACAGGTACACGCAATATAGGCACATACAATATAAGCCAACAAAGGTAAATGCAATATAGGTACACACAATATAAGCCAACATAGGTACACACAATATAAGCCAAGACTTGAGATAACTCTGTGGAAGATTAATTGTTGGGCCCCATACCCTGTGAGAAGATGGAACCTACAGAACAACTGCAGTCACTTGATGAGGGTGTAAGACGCTCCCTCTAGAAGTCCAAGATAATGGCATGGAAAAAAAAGCACTACCAAAGCTGGTAGTGAGAAGAAGATGGATGAGAAAATCTTGTAATCCTTCCTGTCTCAAAGGGTAAAAATGTAAAGATGCAGAAAACGCTATATCTGGGAAGGAATGTGAGTAAAATACTGCCTATATGGCACAAAATAGTGCCTGTAAAGCATCAAGATGTAACAAAGGCCTATGACACGGAATAGACACAGACTACATAACACGGACGACACAACATAGACACGGATGGCATAACACAGAGACAAGAGTAAACTGCCTAGCGCTTTCAACTTATGGACCCAAGATTCATAGCGCAAGATGAGCCAGAGGCCAATGATGCCAAAGGAAAGAAAGCCCTATGAAATGGCACATGATGATGAAATGTAACTCGTTAAAAGAAGTTAGTGCCAAAGCAGTTAAGAGGATGCACGAGAGGCTCGGCAAGCCTAGAGAAGGAGCCAACTGCCAGGTGACCGTGGCTGTAGCTCCAGACCTGAAGGCGAGCTCCTCGGGGGAAAGATCCATGACAACGTCGAGTCGAGGAAGGCGGACGACGCAAAGTTCCCGAGAACGCGGAGATGGGTTGGAACTGCCCTGCCCGGCAAAGGCTCTGGCGAGGCTGAGGAGAAAACCCTCTCCCTTTTCTTCCAGAGAGCCGGTCCCGCTACAGACCTCTCCGCTAAGCTGACATCAAATTGCCCCCTGTGATAGTAAAGGTTTTTCCCCTTCTCCCGACCGCTGGCCCCGACACTTAGCTTTTGGAAGAGGAGCGGACAAAATCCATCCTCGGTCACACATGGATGTGAGATGTTCTCCACGTGTGCTTCGGTGTCGCCGTTTCTAAGCTTTGGCTAAGAGCCTCCTCGGGGTACCTAAGACAAAACAGAAAAGGTGACTATTGCCCTCAACAACAGTAATTCCCCGGGACTCCTCCGCACCCCTGCCCCGGCTCACCTCAAATCTTGATTTGACTCCAGAGGGTGCCCAGAACATACCTGCAAAAAGAATAGGTACACACTTAGCATGCTGCTGTGTAACGCTCACCTATGGGTCAGCCTGCCTAAACCCCGACTCACCTGCCCTCCTCCGTTCCTTAGCGTGCCTAGGGCAGCAACAGCACCTGCAAAGAAACAAAGCAGAAAAGCATGCTGAGATACTGTGAAAACACAACCTCCCAAATCTGACAAGGATGCCACACCGATACCTTAGGCTCGCACCCACCTGCACAGATATGCTCGGCTAGGATAGATTGCAAGCGGACCACCTAAAATAAAATAAAAAAAAAGAGATGCTTAAAGCTGCACCCGAAACTGAGACCTCAGCAATAACAATTGCTTCTGTACGCTAGTCAATGCTCACCTCGCCCACTTGGCCTTGACTGCTGCTCTCGGCTTGACTTCCTGAAAGAAAGACAAAGAACAATGCTGTAACAGCCACCATTTATGCTTCCTCTACAGAAACAAATACTGTCTCACCTGCTCGGGGGAATCCCCTCACCCGGGATGGGGCCCTCTGGCACACGTTTAATCCATCTGAATCTGAAAAAAAAGTTAGGACAAGAGTCAAACTGTTGCAGGATAACTTAAGAGCTCCAGATATCTTGTGTCCATCTACAAATCCCATCTAGAGTCCAACTACACCCCACATTACAAACTTCAAGTCCCCGGGACTTCTCCTATTGCACCGGGCTATGCAGCACGGCAGAGCAGCTCCGGCACAAATGTGTGCGCACACCCGTGACACGGGACGGGACGTGACAAACGACGGGGACGCGACACGGACAGAAATCTCCTGGCAAGGAAAATGGCTGCGAGGACTGAGAGAATGCAAAAGGAGATGACCGAGGTGAGACCGATGGTGAGCTGATGAGGCTCAGAGAAACCTGGACAAAAAAGATGCTAACTGAATGATTTATTCCAAGAACTGCAAAGATGGATGCCCAATAATCATACAGCCAGAAGCCTCTACCTGCCCTCACGTTCCTTCGAGTCCTAGTCCGCCATAATGGATCCTGGCGGGGTATAGCTGTCCATACAGCTCAGAACAAGACCTGAAAAGACAGCTGATTGGATGCTTATAAAAAGAGATGAGGGTCTGATGCCTGTCTGAGCTCCCGAGTCGAAAGTTCTATGGCATTGGTGCCAGGCCAAGGAACGCTGAGAGCACAGATGCTAAGACTGGTGCCAAGGTTTCTGGTAGGCCCCTCAAAGGGCTAAGATAAAAGACATGAGACAGCTAAAAAAGACATAATGCACAACAGACAAGTGACACAATACACACCGGGACTGTTCTGCCCTGCTCACCTCAGCACTGTGATCAAAAGTGAGACTTTGCTTTTAGGGGGCCTAAGGGGCCACTTCTTGGCTACCCTCATCTCCAGAGCCAATTCAAAACCTCCCCCCTCCCCCCCACCATCCCAGGAGTGCCAACCCAGCACCTCACTTTCATCCCCTCTGTGGGTCGTGGCACTCTACTTATCTCTCGGACATCTGGGGATGCCGGTCCGTGTCAGGTGCGAAGAAAGGCCGCCTTTCTGGGCGGGAAAACGTTGGTGGGAAGTTCCTGCTGTCACCGGCCTGTTGTCTCTTAGACAGCTATATTAAAGAAAACCAAACGTCAACACCTGACCTTGGCACCTCTTTGGCCAAAACCACACAAGTCTGCTACTCACCCTTCTCCTAAGAAGGCCTGGCACCTCCTAATTGTAACCCTCTGCCAGAGATATAATGCATCTGCACCTGAAAGAAAGTTAGAACATATGTCAAACACACGCACGATTAACTCAAAAGCTGCAAACACCTTATGTCAACCTAGGAATAGCATCTAGAGTCCAAGTACAGCCCACATTACAACTTTCAACTCCCCGGGGCTTCTCCTATTACACCAGGCTATGCGGCAGGGCAGAGCAGCTCCGGCACAAATGTGTGTGCCCACATCCGTGACACGGGACAGACGGGACATGACAAACAATGGGCACACAACACGGACAGAAATCTCTAGGCAAGAAGGATGACTACGAGGACTGAGAAGATGCCAAATGAGATGACCGAGGTAAGACAGACCGATGGTGAGCTGATAAGGCTCAGAGTGCCCTGGAGAAGGAAGATGCTAACTCAATGTTTTAGTCCAAGAACTGCAAAGATGAATGCACAGGAGCCCTACGGTCAGAAGCCTCTACTTGCCCTCACATTCTTACAAGTCCTAATCCACCATAATAGAACCTTGCAGGGTGCAGCTGTCCATACAGATCAGAACAAGACCTGAAAAGACATCTGACTGGATGCTTACAAAGAGTTGCAATTCTGATGCCTGTCTGAGCTCCCGAGTCAAAAGTTTTATGACCTGAGTGCCGGGCCAAAGAAACGTGGAGATCGTGGCTGCTAAGAACACTGCCGAGGTTTCTGATAGGCCCTTCAAAGGGCTAAGATAAAAGACATGAGACACGCAAACAAGACATAATGCACGACAGACAAGTGACACAATACACACCGGGACTGCTCTGCCCTGTGCACCTCAGTACTGTGATCCAAAGTGAGACTTTGCTTTTAGGGGGCCTAAGGGGCAACTTCTTGGCTACTCTCATCTCCAGAGCCAACTCAAGACCTCCCCTCCCCGACCCCAGGAGTCCCGACCCAGCACCTCACTTTCATGCCCTCTGTGGGTCGTGGCCCTCTACTTATCTCTCGGACATCTGGGGATGCCGGTCCGTGTCAGGTGCGAAGAAAGGCCGCCTCACCGGCTGGGAAGGTCCTGCTGTCACCGGGCCATTGTCTCTTAGACAGCTATATTAAAGAAAACCAAACATCAGTGCCTGATCTTGGCAGCCCGTCGGCCAAAACCCCACAAGTCTGCTACTCACCCTTCTCCTAAGAAGGCCCGGCTCCTCGGGTCGCACGCTTCGGGCACGCTCGGAGGCCGACGCCGTCGTCGTTGGGTACACCTGGGTTAAGAGGACAGGAGGTGATGTGGCGTTGCTGAAAACTGACTGGACGCTCAGTACTCCTCCCTACTTCCCTGACTCACCGCAACTCCTCGTTGGCTCCTGACTGCTACCCGGAAGTTGGGGCTCATCAGGGTGGAAAATTCGGTCCGTCGGCCAGTTAGGGATGGGAGCTTGGCATGCTCCGAGTGGATTGCCTAAGACACAAAAACGAGAATGGAGACTTAGACTTGCCCTCTTAGAATTCAGACCGCAGCAACAAGAAAGGCTACTGCTCACTGCTCACCTTGCTCTCTTGAACTTGACTGCTGAGATCCAGCTATACTTCCTAAAAATAAAGACAAAGAAGAGCGCTGTAACAGGGTCACACTTGACACTCCCCCTGCACAGACAAATGGTGACTGACCTGCTTGTGGGAACCCCCTCACCCAGGATGGGGGGCTCTGCCATGGATGCGATGCATCTGCACCTGAAATAAAGTTAGAACACATGTCAAACACATGCACGATAACTCAAAAGCTACAAACACCTTATGTCAACCTAGGAATAGCATCTAGAGTCCAAGTACAGTCCACATTACAACTTTCAACTCCCCAGGGCTTCTCCTATTACACCAGGCTATGCGGCAGGGCAGAGCAGCTCCGGCACAAATGTGCGCGGACACCCGTGACACGGGACAGACGGAACGTGACAAACAATGGGCACGCAACACAGACAGAAATCTCTGGGCAAGAAGGATGTCTGCAAGGACCAAGAAGATGCCAAATGAGATGACTGAGGTGAGACCGATGGCAAGCTGACCAGGCTCAGAAAACACTGAAGGAAGAAGATGCTAACCAAATGATTTATTCCAAGAACTGAAAAAATGGATGCCCGAGAATCATACAGCCAGAAGCCTCTACCTGCCCTCACATTCTTTCGAGTCCTAGTCCGCCTTAATGGATCCTGGCAGGACATAGCTGTCCATACAGCTCAGAACAAGACCTGAAAAGACAGCTGACCGGATGCTTCTAAAGAGAGAAGAGGGTCTGATGCCTGAGCTCCTGAGTCAAAAGTTCTATGGCATTGGTGCCAGGCCAACAAATGCAGAGATCACAGATGCTAACAATGATGCCAGGGTTTCTGACAGGCCCCTCCAAGGCCTAAGGTAAAAGACATGACATATGCAAACAACACAATACACAAAAGACAACTGACACGATACACACCGGGACTGCTCTGCCCTGCGCACCTCAGCACTGTGATGAAAAATCAGGCTTTCCTTTTATGGGGCCTAAGGGGCCGCTTCATGGACACCCCCCACCTCGAAAGCGGACTCAAAAACCCCTCCCAGTATTTCCCAAACCAGCACCCTGCTTTCATCCCCTCTCTGGGTCGTGGCCCTCTACATATCTCTCGCGCGTCTGGGGATGCCGGTCTTAGGTGCGAAGAAAGGCCACTTCGTCAGCCGGGAAGGTCCTGCTGGCACCGGGCTGTTGTCTCTGAGACAGCTGTATTAAAGAAAACGAAACATCAGTGCCCGATCTTGGCACCACATCGGCCAAAACCCCACAAGTCTGCTACTCACCGTGCTCCTAAGAACACTCAGCTGCTCGGGCCGCACGCTTTGGGCACGCTCGGAGACCGAGGCCGTCGTCACAGGGGACGCCTGGGTTAAGAGGAGATGAGGTGATTTGGCACGGCTGAAACCTGAGTGGACCCTCGCTCCTCCCCCCTACTTCCCCTACTCACCGCAACTCCTTGGCGGCTGCTGAAGGCCACCTGGATGGCACCTTTAAATAGAAAAGTTCAGGGTTTCATCACCAGGCCCTGTAATGCATCCACAGGGCTCACACGTGCAGGGAACCCAGTGCATAGGCCGGCTGGTGACAGGGGCTTGGCAGGCTCCAAGTGGATTGCCTAAAGCACAAAAAAGAGAATGGAAGCTTAGAGCAGCACCAGAAAATGAGACTGGAGCAATAACAGCCACTCCGCTCAACTGCTCACCTTGACTGCTGGTATCCAGACTTAGTTCCTAAAAAGAAAGACAAAGAACAGAGCTGTAACAGAGTCACCACATACACTTCTGCTGCAGAGACAAATGGTGCCTCACCTGCTCGGGGGAAACCCCTCACCCGGGATGGGGCCCTCTGGCACACGTTTAATCCATCTGAATCTGAAAAAAAAGTTAGGACAAGAGTCAAACTGTTGCAGGATAACTTAAGAGCTCCAGATATCTTGTGTCCATCTAGAGTCCAACTACACCCCACATTACAAACTTCAAGTCCCCGGGACTTCTCCTATTGCACCAGGCTACGCGGCAGGGCAGAGCAGCTCCGGCACAAATGTGCGCGGACACCCGTGACACGGGACGGGACGTGACAAACAACGGGAACGCGACACGGACAGAAATCTCCTGGCAAGGAAAATGGCTGCGAGGACTGAGAGAATGCAAAAGGAGATGACCGAGGTGAGACCGATGGTGAGCTGATGAGGCTCAGAGAAACCTGGAGGAAGAAGATGCTAACCGAATGATTTATTCCAAGAACTGAAAAAATGGATGCCCGAGAATCATACAGCCAGAAGCCTCTACCTGCCCTCACGTTCCTTCGAGTCCTAGTCCGCCATAATGGATCCTGGCGGGACATAGCTGTCCATACAGCTCAGAACAAGACCTGAAAAGACAGCTGACCGGATGCTTCTAAAGAGAGAAGAGAGTCTGATGCCTGTCTGAGCTTCTGAGTCAAAAGTTCTATGGCACTGGTGCCAGGCCAACGAATGCAGAGATCACAGATGCTAACAATGATGCCAGGGTTTCTGACAGGCCCCTCCAAGGCCTAAGGTAAAAGACATGACATATCCAAACACACATAATACACAAAAGACAAGTGACACGATACACACCGGGACTGCTCTGCCCTGCACACCTCAGCGCTGTGATCAAAAGTCAGGCTTTGCTTTTATGGGGCCTAAGAGTGTCTGCTTCATGGACACCCCCATCTCCAAAGGAGACTCAAAAACCCCTCCCGGTGGGTCCCTACCCTGCGCCCCGCTTTCATCCCCTCCGTGGGTTGTAGCCCTCTACTTATCTCTCAGACATCTGGGGATGCCGGTCTGTGTCAGGTGCAAAGGAAGGCTGCCTCGACATCTGGGAAGGTCCTGCTGGCACCGTTGTTCAACGGTTGTTGTTGTTGTTTCTTAGTCAGCTATATGAAAGAAATCCAAATATCAATGCATGATCTCTGCAGCACACTGGCCAAAACCCAACAATTCTGCTACTCACCGTTCTCCTAAGAATGCCCGGCTCCTGGGGCCGCACCCTTCGGCCACGCTCTGAGGCTGATGCCATTGTCACGGGGTAAGCCTGGGTTAAAAGGAGACGAGGTCATGTGGCATTGCTGAAACCTGAGTGGACCCGAGCTCCGCCTCCCTACTTCCCCGACTCACCGTGACTCCTCGGCCGGTGCCCAAGGCTACCCTGGTGACACCTTTAAACAGAAAAGGCAGAGGCTTCATCGACAAGTCCCGCGATTCTTCCGCAGGGCTCGGGAGAGCGGCACACCCGGCGCGTCGGCCGGTTGGTGACTGGGGCTCGGCGTACTCTGAGTGGATTGCCTAAAGCGCAGAAACAGGAACGGATGCTTAGAAAATGAGACTGGAGCAATAACAACTGCTTCTGTACGCTACTCAATGCTCACCTTGCCCACCTCACCTTGACTGCTGATGTCCAGCTTTGCTTCCTAAAAAGAAAAAGAACAGAGCTGTAACAGAGTCACACTTTACACTCTCCCTGCAGAGACAAACGGTGACTGACCTGCTCGGGGGAACCTCCTCACTCGGGATGGGTGGATGGATTTTGCCCTGGATTTTATCCTTCTGCGTCTGAAAGAAAGTGAGGACAAACGTCAAAGGGCTGCAGGATAACTTCACAGCTCCAAACATCTTCTGTCTATCTAGGAATATCATCTAGAGTCTAGCAACACCCCACAAACTGCAAGTCCCTGGGACTTGTCCGATTGCAGCAGGCTATGTGGCAGGGCAGGGCAGCTCCGGCACAAATGTGTGTGGACACCCGTGACACGGAACGTGACAAACAGGGGGACAACAAACACAACGCATTATGCTTGTGGTGAGGGTCTCGAGGGGAAAAGGCAAAAGGGACCCCAAAGACACAGTAGGTAACACGGTACACTGGACAACATGACGTGGACCGGAACTGTTCTGCGCTGCCCGCCTGAAAGCTGCCATCAAAAGGAGAGCCTCTCCCTTTAGCTGCCCTAAGAGGCCCCTTGGAGAAGATTGCTTTTCCCTCTGCTAATTTTTAAATCTGTCCCAGGAACTCCCAACCCACTACTCTCCCATCATCCCATCTCCAGGCCGTGGCCCTGACTTATCTTTTGGATGATCGGTGATGTGGATCCACGTTGCGCCTGAAATGAGTCTGCCTCGGAGGGCCCCGTGATCGCCTGTTAGCCTCTCGGTCAGCTACAATAAAGAAAAAAAAAACCAAAGTATAAGTAAAGAGTTATGTGGGCCAAATCCCAGCAAGTCAGCTACTTGCCCTCTCCTGAGTGTGCCTGGCTCCTTCAGGCTCCAGCTTCATCCTGATTCCAAGGCTGTGGCCATTATTATGATTGGCACCTGGGTTAGAGAAAGGCAAAGTGAAATGGCATTCCGGTGAGTGCAGTGGGTGACCTTGTGTGCTGTAAGACATGTGAATGCCTCTGCCAGGCTTCTGAAAAGCCTTGGGGTGGGGGCTCAAATAAACACCCTTTCTCACCCTGCTGCCTTCAAAACCACCCCCCCAACAATAACTCCTAACTGGATACCTGCTCACCCTCCCTCTCCTAGTCACAATCCTCAACTCACCTGAAGCCTCAGTCTCAAACATCATCTTTGACACTAGGCAGATCCCTCTTGTGACATGATGAATCTGCTGAAAAGTGTTGTAGTTGACACAACCTGGAGCCTCTGGAAGCTGCACTCTTCCTAAAAAAAAAATACATAACAAAATATGAACAAAACCCGAAATTACAAATGCACTTTACCACCCCTAAACACAAAACCCAAAATTGTGAACTTAAATAGTCCCTGTATTCTATGCTGTTTTCTTCACAGTATCTTCAAAGCCTCTGTTGCTTTAGGTGCCCAGAAATACCTACTGAAAACAAGCTGAGATAAGCTGAAAGAGCCTCTTCTCTGAAATGAGAGGAGAGCTCTTATCTCAGCACAGCCCAGTGAGGGAATGAAGCCCCTCAGCAAAAGCTGGGGTTAATATACCCCTGATGGTGCCCGCCTCTCGTTCCCATGGCACCCAGGAAAAGGGAGGGGGCTGATCCCACCGGGCATAAAAGCCCTCAGAGAAGCTACAGCTGTTTGGCTCCTCTGACTCAAATTCAAGGGGAGCAAAGGGCTTGTTATAGAAGAAAACTCTTCAGAAAAATAACAGCACTTTCTTTTTTGCCACAACTACTTAGAGTAAAAGGGCAGAAAACTGGTGAGAAATAAAACTTTCTGTTTAGGCAGCATAACTAGATAAATTGGGTAATTTGCTGTTAATTTACTTATAATTATTCCTTAGTGGCTACTAGGTAGTACTTCACGTGTGACTGAGCTGGGTGGAGAAGAATGCTTATGATATGAATAGTCTAAGTCTCCTTGGGACCTCTAATTAGGCCTATCTACATTATAAATAAAAATAAGAAAAATAAAAGCTTCCCAGGCAGTGTAAGGGTTAAGTGCATGCCAGGCTCACCCTGCTCTGAGGTACTTGGTCCTACGGCACAGAAAGAAGGGCCCTGAAATGTATTTTAAACCCTTGAAATGCTGAAAAAGGCAGAGCTTCCTTCCAGTGCACCCCTTAAACAGAGGAAATGGGGCAGTTACCTCTACTGAAACTAATACAATGGCAAATAAATAGCTTCTGCCCTTTAATTTATTCACCTTAAGTACTGGCAAAAGAGGGGTTTTCATCACTTTAAATCTCTCCAGTGATGAAAAAAGAGGGATTTTTTGCTCAGTTCAAACTCTTATGGAGAGATAGCTGGGCTTCTCCCTCAATTTAGGCCTCAGGACAACAAAAAGGGGCTGGCTACCCTTAATTCAAACCCATAAGAAACATTTTCAATATTTTCCCCTTCTACTTAAACTTATTTTCTATTATTTTCCAGTTTATTATTTTCTAAACTGGAAAATAATAGAAAATGAGGACTCCCTGTCAATTAACACCCCTAACAGCATAGAAAAGGCAGGGATTCTTTCAACTGAGACCATTAAAATGGCAGGGGAAGCAGAGTCCCTCCCAGTTTGAACACAAAAAATAAAGGAAAAGGAAGCTTTTTCCCTTTTCTCTAAACCCTTTTTCTCCTAATAACCTCTCTCCTTTCTGGGAGTGCTGTGGAGGGTCTGGGGGCCCTGGGGAGGGACTGACACAGTAAAAGGGGAAAGTTGAAAGCCCTCTCCTGGAACCCCACATGCTGCCTGGCCTGCTCAGATGCTGCCCCTTGGCAAAAGGGCTCTTCGCTTGGCATTTTCTCAAAGTGATGCTCCGTGCCCGGGTGGGTCCGGCTGGTCCCTGGTCCGTGCTGGATGCTGCGACCGTAGTTCCTGGAGGGACCCTTGGGATGCCCCTGTTAGCCCCTCTGGACTAGCAGCTCCCTGTGCGGGTGTGACTGGGTAACCCTCTGAAAGCAGCTGGTCACAGGGGGGCTGCTAGACCTTGGAGTGGGGCTTGAGGTGAAGAAAGGTCCTGTGATGAGTTCCTTCCTCTGCACAGCCCTTCGTCTGCCCCTTAAACCATGGGCTGCCAGACTTTCCTTTCTAAGGAAATTAACCGTCTTTCCTCTCTGTGTGCCCGTGGCTGAAACTGCGATTCAGCCTCCAAAACTGCAGAGAACGATTTCTCACGGACCGCGGCTGCCGACGCCGAGAACTCTTGCCGCCCTTGGAGGGCCACGTGCCTCCTGCGAACGGACGTCGACACGCAGCGGGGCTGAGTTTGGCTTTACGGGGAAGAGGGCCGGCGCAGGATTTCTCCGGGAGCAAAGCTGCCCCTGCCGAGAACTCGGGCTGCCCTGGCAGTGCCGAGCACTTCCTGCAAACTGGCGTCGGGAGATGTGGGGGGTGAGTTTTTCTGTGCAGAAATTCTCCCAGACCAAAGCTGAGAGCATCTAACCCTAACCACAACAACTTAGCTGGGTCTAAAACTTACAACCTTTGGACTGGCAGTGTGGGACCCAACCCACTGTGCCATTGCTGGCCCCTTTCTAAAGCATTCCACTGCAGTCCTAAAACTCTGCCTTTTCGGAGGGTGTTTTCTCTGACCCTGACCGTAATCTTCCAAATATGCTAAAGACTCATAAAAGGGCTTTGAAAAAGCCCCAACAATACCCTAAGTAGTCCCAGAAAAGTCCCTTCCAAAATCCCCTAAATACCTTTAAAAGTCCTGGAAAAAAAAACTCAAAAAGACATGCTCAGTCTCCAAACTCTACCTCTTGCTGTCTAGCCCACAGATGTCGTCCCTACCTTTTTGCAGTGGGTCTGTTGTCCTCTGAGGGTTCTGTCATTGTCCTGCTGTGTGAGGGTCGCTGTCTGGTCTCGCTGTTAGGGTTGCTGTGTTGTGCTGCTGTTGGGGGAAAAGGCTGTTTTTAGGGGGGCTGCTTAGGCTGAGGTTAGGGCTGGGGTGAGGGGTGGTACAGCTGTACCGTGCACCCCTGATCTCCACTGGACTGTCCAGCCCTCAAGCCCTCTCCCTTTACCCCTCATCCGGTCCCTCTGCCCCCCAGCCCTCAGCTCCTGTGTGTCACCCTTGACCCCTCTCCTTTGCCCCTCAGCCCCCAGCTTCTCTGTGTCACCCTACAGCTGCCCCTGCCACCCTCAGCATCTCTGTGTGTCACCCGCTGTCTCCTCTCCCTGTTCCTCCCTCAGCTCCCAGCCTCTGTCACCCTCAGGCCCCCACAGTGCCCCTCGAGCTGCCCCTCAGCCTCCATGTGTTGTGCCATGAAAAGACCCTAAAAAAACCTAAAAATTCCCAGAAAACCTCCTAATCTTCAAAATGTGCTAAAAACCCCATGAAAACCTAAAAACAGCCTCAGAATGCTGTTAGAATACACTGGAAATATCCTACTTTTAAAAAAACCCTAAAAATCTCCAAAGAACCTTTAGAAATCCCTAAATATACCCTAAATAGTCCAAAAAGAGCTCAAAAAATACCCCAAAATCTTTAAAATACCCTGATAAGATCCTAAATAACCTAAAAATTTCCTCAAAAACCCTAAAAATACCCTAACCCTAAAAAGTCCTCCACATACCCTCAATAGTCCTAAAAAAACCCCAAGAACACCCAAATCCCCCCCCAAACAATTCTTAAAAGTACTAAGAAAGTCCTTAAAATACCCTAACAAAATCTTTTAAAAGCCCTGAAAAAGCCCTAAAAGTATCCTAAACATTACCAGAAAATTCCTGGAAAACTCCTCCAAAAAAGCCCTAAACTATCCTTTTAAAGCCATGAGAAAAACCCTAAAAAAAAACCCTAAAAAACTGCTCAGCACCCAACCCCTACCTGTCACTCTCTAGACCACAAACATCATTGCTACCTTTTTATTAGGGTTGCTGCCTGCAGCTGCTGGGAGAGTTCTGGGGATGTCCCAGCATTGGGGTTACTGCCTTGTGCTGCTGTTGGGGAAAACTGGGGTCCTAGGGGTGCTCTTTAGGGTGACCTTGGGGTTGGGTTGAGGGCTGCTGCACCTGTACCCTAACCCTACCTGGTACCCTGTGTCTTTTGTACCCCTAACCCTCAGTGTGAGCTCTCCATCTGTCAAGCCTCCCCCTCCTCAGCCCGCAATGTCTGTGTGCCACCCCGAGACCTTTGACATTGTCCCTTGGCCCCCTGGCCTCCACCGTGCACTCTCCACCTGGTTAGGGGTGGTGTGAGGGGTGGTTCACCTGTCACCCTCAAGCAGCCCCCACTTTGCCCCTCAAGGCATCTGCTTCCCCTCACTCTCTTTTTGTCACCCTCAATTTCCCCACTCCCAGCCTCTCAGCATCTCTGTGCCACCCTGGAGCCCCCCAGTTGCTCCTAACGCCCCCTTCTGCCTCTCAGCTCCCCCCATCCTCTGTGTCACCCTCCAGCCCCCTCCCCTCAGCCCGCAGCCCCCTGTGACACCCTGCAGCCCACAGACGTTGTCCCTGCCTGTCTCGCTTGGGTGTTGTCCTGCTGCGAGAGCTGCGCCGTCCTCCGAGGGTTCGGGCTCCTGCGTGCTGCTGCAGGGGACTCACGGGTGGGCGGTGGGTGAAGTAACGGATGGAGCGGGAAGTGTGGTGGGACGGGTTAAGAGCGGAGTGAGGGATGGAGCAAGGGCGGGCTGGAAAATAGAGTAGGGTTAGGGGTGGAGAAAGGGACGCAGCAGCAGGGGGCTGAGGTGAGGAGGTGAGTGTTAGGAGGAAGCGTAACTCCGTAACTCCAAGACCGAGTCTGCAGCCAACGAGAACTCTGAGTGACCTGGGAGCGGTGAACGTCTTCGGCAAACTGATGTAAGGAAACTGGGGTGATGAGTTTAGTTTCCCTTGGAAAAGGGATGGCATCTGTGTCCGTGGGCCTGCACCCTGCCCAGGACCTTTGATCTCGAGTGGGCTGCCACCTCCTAAAATTCCAAACATTGCAGGTTGGAACAGGGGGTTGGAAATTTTACTCGGGGTAGAAACCAATTTTGGATTTAGCTGAAGTCTGCTGGTGAAACTTGTGTAGTCTGTTAATTGGTGTGCTTGCAAAAAGGCCTGCAGAGAGAACAAAGGAAGTTCGAGGCTACTGTTGGAAAAAGTGAATCTGGGTTACAACCGAGTGCACGGCCTCGTCCCTGTGTGAGTAAAAGTTTGAGGTTTTGCTGGCAGTGTCACCGAGTGCTAAGGGGTCCCCTGGTCGATAGGGCAACTTGGGAGGGTTTGCTTCAGGCTTTGCTTGTGAAAGGTGTGAGAAAAGCAAGCAGCTCTGAAGCAGATGAGCCCCCTCTTGCCGGTTGAAGTGTTGGATAAATCAAAGATAAACCTCAAGGTCCCTTCCCACCCAAACCATTCCGTGATTCTTTGCCCTGGAGGCCAGGGTGCACCTGTCACCGCATTTCTCTTCACAGAGAAAAGCAAGGTACAATTCTTCCCAAGAATATTTCTGGGATTCACATTCTCTGAACCTCAGAGGAAGGAAAAACAATTCTTATCTCATTTGCTGTGCCTCTGTTTGTGCTGAAGGAGAATGCAACGTGGAGATTGTTCACCCAAAGTGATGGTGTTTTGTTTCCTTGGCCTGTCGGGGCCAAGTGTGTGTGTGTGTCAGGTCTGTTGGGTGACAGTAACGAGTAGTGTGTGGTGTGTGCAGGGTTGAGTACTTGGCAGATTCAGTTTAGATGTAATGTAATATACTATAATAAAGTAATTAATTAGCCTTCTGATAAGGCAGAATGCAGATTGGAAATATTTGCACATATGATATTAAAGGACACGTGAACCACCTTTCTGTGAGACAAAGACACAAGACTTGGCCCATCCCTAACTTAGGACACAGCTAAAAAATAACATATAATTTTTAATCTATTTTTGAATAACTCTCTAAAACTAATGGCAGATGATATAGCTATTTTATCTGGCAAGCTTCCATGCAAAATTTCCTGCTGATGCTGGCTCAGACAGATGGAGATTTGGGAGGAGTGGGAAGAACAAAGTGCCACAGGGCTTTATTGGATAAGCGTTGATAGGTTTCTGCAAGCTTCTATTACAAGGTTGATGAACCTTGTGTTTGTTAACTTCAGTTTTGCTCAGCCAGCGTTTTAACCCTGCTTTATCTCCTGTGGTCCAGATGACACATTCACACATCTTTAGAAAATTCAGTGGGATGGTCTTCAAACATGTGACTTTGCAGCAGTGAGGGCAGAAACTTGATGGTTTTACCTCAATCTATAGTTTTTCAATATTGCTATAGAAAGTGCTTTTCTGTGAAATGGCTACTTTGGTTAGATCATGCAAATTGAGTGCTGGCTACTTCCATAAGTTGAAGAGTAAGAATAACTCAGGAATGTTTCATCATTTGTCTCTGCACTGGTCAGAAATGGTAATTTGAACTCCAATCTGTAGAAATTTAGCAAAAGAAGTTGGAATACTCGGAGGATAAAAATAGAAAAAAATGCTTTGGAAGGATTTTTCCTTGCTAGTGAGTGAGTTTCTACCTGTAGGAGCATCGGGGGGTAGCACGGTCGGGACGAGTGATCTCTGAAGCCGGGTCGTGGAACTTGGGGTTTATTGCAAAGGGCCCGGGGGCAGGGGCCTTTTGGAACTTGGGGTTTATTGCAAAGGGCCTGGGTGCAGGGGCCTGCTGGGAGCTGCCAGCCACAGCTCAGAGCAGGCCTGAGAGAAGAGAGGGGTTGAGACGATGAGAGGGTAAGAGCGTAAAAAGGTAAGAGAGCAAAAGCATAAGAGTAAAAAGGTGGTAAGTGAGTAAAAGGTCAAGAGAGTGAAGTTCCCATTACAATATAATAAATCATCTTCTGTGTTGAATATTCTACTTCTCACTAACCAATCTAGTACAATACACAAATCCTATAGCATTTCCATACGGCCTATAAGAATCACTACATTACCATACTGTGTTACATTTTAAACCCTAAAAGCTCCTCTTTGGACCCCTTCTGCCAAGCTAGTAGGGTCTGCTCGGCCCCTTGGAGCTGTCTGCAGGCAGAAGGTGTTGTTTCATCAAAGGGGATTACCTTCAGCTGGCCACACCGTTGTTTTCCTGTTGTTCAGTAACTGAGAGATCTCAAAGCTCGCTTTCATTTCAATCTTGCTTATAGAAATATTACCTCATCCATTCCCGTTTGTTCCCCCACTCGTTCGCGGCTGCCGCAGCCTCTGTGTCGGCTCCGGCACAGTCCGTCTGTCCCGGTCCGTCTGTCCCGGTCCCGGCCGCCTGGCCCGCGGCCGCTCCGCTGGCCGTGCCGGCGCAAGGGGCGGGGGGTCCGTCCTGCCGTGTGCACCGTGGGTACCGCGCTGATCGCACCGAGGGGGGGTCCCGTCTGTCCCATCCCCGGCTGCCCTGACTCTGCTCGGCTCCCGCCGCTGCAGCCGGGGTCAGTCGCCGGCTTTGTCTCTGCCGGATCAGCCGCCGTGAGCCATGTGGGGCCGATCCACGCTGCAGCTCGGTCTGCACCGGAACAGCCCCTGGGACGATCCCGGCTGCAGACCCCGCCTTTGGAGCATCGAGACCGTGAGCTGTGCCGAGTTCCCCCGTCCTGCCCTGAGCTCCGTTCCCTTGGTAACCACAGCTCCGGCTGCTCAGCGGAACTCTCTAAAGGAATCACCTTATCGAAACACTAAAAGTTCAGGTAAAAGAAAGCCCTCTCCTGATTCATCCTAAAAATACGGGAGAAAAGCTATAGAAGATAAAAATCCAAAAAGAATGGGATAAAGGGATTGGTCTATTTCCATTAAAAGAGGTTCCCATAGGAGGGGGCGGACCAGGGTTTGTGAATGCTCCTTTGACTTCGTCTGAGGTCTGAAATTTTAAGAAATAAATAAAAGGGATATTTGGAGGATCCCATAGGCATAGCTGAACAATTAGACCAATTTTTAGGTCCAAACATTTATATTTGAGAAGAGATGAGGTCTGTAATGAAAATAATATTTTTCTCAGGAAGAAAGGCAATCAGAGCAGCTGAAATAAAAGCTTAGGAAAAAAGATAATCTGTGGGGACCCCCAGAGAAGAAAAAATGCCAACTGTACCTCCTGAGTGGGGTAAAAATAATAAGGAGGGGAGTAAACACGTGAATAATTATCGTAATTACATAATCAAAGGAATAAATGAGACAGCATATCAAAGGCGAAATGCAGGAAAAAAAAAAGTTTTTAAGGGACAGCTTTTAGAGGGGAAAGAAGAAACTTCAGCTAAATAGATAAACAAACTTAAGAGAAATAGGAAAATGGTCCTAAGTAAGCAGAAGATCTGAAAATCTTTAAAGAGATGGGCACAGAGGAGGAATAGGGAGGTCATAAGCTCTAATTTTTTGGGGGGGACAAATATCATCTGGAGCCTGTGATAACTTTAAAAGTGGGTCCCCAAGAAGAAGAACTGGAATTTGTAATAGACACAGGGGCAGAGAGAACCTGCCTGTTAAATATTCCAAAATGTTATAGTGTGAGCAAACATATAGTGAAAGTAACAGGGGCAAAAAGAGAAAGTTTTACATTTCTGGTCATTAAAGATGTAGTAATTGAGGGAAGAAACTAGAATTTGGATGGGAGATGTCTTATTGGTCCCAGGGGCAGGTAGCAATTTATTGGGAAGTGCAATTAAGAATAGGAGTTATATCAGAAAATGGGAAAATGACAGCTAGAGTTTTAAAATTAGGCCAAGAGGATGAAGAAAAAAAAAATCAACAAAGAAGTTTGAGCTGGAGAAGGAAATAGGGGAGGATTAAATATTGACCCCATAAGGGTTACAACTGAGAGACGAGATTGTCCCATACGTGTACGTCAGTATCCTGTATCTTTAGAAGGACGGGAAGATTTGAAGCCAGTCATAGAAGGACTAATAAAGGATGGGGCATTAGAACCTTGTATGTTTCCTCATAATATCCCTTTTCCCCCAGTAAAGTCTGATGGCAGTTATAGACTAGTATAAGATTAAAGGGAGGTTAATAAAAGAACTCAGACTCACTACCCAGTGGTAAAATATCTTAGACACTTAATAAATAAAAGTAGCTAGAAAACCAACCATGAGAAAATTGCAAGAATTTTATTCATTCTCCCTCCCTCTTCAAAGAGAGAGATCAGAAAATTACCTAGATTATTGAAATATTATAGATTATAGATTGAGGGGTACGCACAAGTAGCAAAATTCATGTATGAAAAAAATTGACAGAAGGAGATGATGTAAAACAGACCAAAGAAGATATTGTTAAATTAAAAGAGTTAAGTTAAAACTAGCCTAAGTACCAGCTTTAAGATTACCTTTGTTAGAAAAATCCTTTATCATTTATACATAAATACAGAAAATGGAGTAGCTCATAAAATTTTAATTCAAGAGTAAGGAAGAGTAAAAAAGTATCTAGTAGCTTATATATCAAAGATGTTAGACTCAGTAAGCCACAGCTAGCCAGTAGGTATTTAACAGCTACTGCAATCCTAGTAAAAGAAAGTTGTAAGCCTACTTTTGGAAGTAATTTAGTTAGGTTCACCTCGTACCATCTGAGGTCAGTTGAATTAAAAAAAAAAAAAAAAAAAAAAACAGGTAAGAAGAGAAGAAAGAGAAGTTGAAGTAGGGAGGTGGTTAGCAAACTCTGAGATGTTAGAATGTGAAGTGATGACATTTTGGTGCTAGAAGAGAGCAGAAGTGTGAATGTGGGGTTTTTGCATGAAAGGCAGGGAAGTGTCTTAACACACAATTGTTAGGAGGTTATTCAATGCTGAACTGAGGTCCAGAAAGGGTTTAGCAGAACAGGCCCTCCTTGAAGGGAAAAGAGGATAAGTTGACTAGAGAAAGGAAAAGAATGTCAGGAGCACCTGGGGATGCCAAGTTTGGGGTTGTCAAGGTTGGGAGGTGTCTGACCGCTCCCTATGAGCGGCAGGGTCTCGGAGGCTGCGGCAGGCACCGATCCATGGAGGTGACCCGGCGGCGGTGCTGGCAGCAGGGGACACACGGGTTTGCCAGGCAGGAGCGGGCTGGCTCCGTGGCGGAACTGCCAGGGGGGCTCCCAGACTGCCGGGGTCCCGAGTCGAGGATGGCAGTGTCGGCCCCAGTAAGTGGGCCGAGAGAGAGAAGGAAAGAGAAAGAGAGAGAAGGAGAGAGAGAGAGAGGGCAAAAGGGACCCAAGGCTGCCCCCAGGGTCCCCATGCCCGTGGCTGTTCTCCCCTGCTCCGGCCCTGCAGCGAAGTGGCAGCACGGCATTGACAGCAAGGCCGTGAAAAGAGCGGGAGGGGGCTAGCACTAAAAGATAAAATCAAAGCAGAGATTGCTGACTCTCCAAACCTCACAAAGTGGTTTGTTTTTCTTAAGTAAGAAGATTTTTGGTCTTTTCTTTTGTATGTTTTGTTT
Organism: Agelaius phoeniceus; assembly: GCF_051311805.1. Classification (NCBI taxonomy): domain Eukaryota; kingdom Metazoa; phylum Chordata; class Aves; order Passeriformes; family Icteridae; genus Agelaius; species Agelaius phoeniceus. The sequence continues at coordinate 679,275 of NW_027509865.1, forward strand.
GCTGTTAAAAAGAAGTTTTTTGGTTTTTGGTTTTTTTTCCTGAAGAATGGGTTTGTAAGGCTAAAACAATTAAATGCTGCCCAAAAAGTAAAAAGCAATAGATGTGATACATCTAGTGTTAAAATTGGTCTAGCTTTTCTTATTTAACTAACTGTAACTCACAAAAAGAAGAATTTGCCTCTGCAGCTATTAGCACAGCTGGATAGAAGAAGAAGAGGCTGCTGTGGAAAAAGCTTTTAGCTAAACCCAGAAAGTTTGGAAGAAAAGTGAATGGTAAAAGTTAATGCAGTATTATCTTACTTTTATTACTATGCTATTAAGAAGTCCTATCCAGGTACTACCGAAGCAACAATCAGAATCACGGAAAAAGGGTGAATTCATGCCAGCAGAATCAATGGACTATCACATTTAAACCGGGTGATACCAAACTGACTTTCCAATGGGGACTGAGCGGTAATAGTTTGGAAAAAGCAAAATGATCCAAGAAATGTACAAAGAATAACACTGAATTCAGAAGTAAGACAATGCTTATACCACTGGTTTCAAGCACGGCCTGAATAAAACATCTCCTTAGGGGAGGAATACTCCAGATAGAAGGATCAAGACTGTTTTTGTGTTCCGACCTTAGCCTGAGAATTGTACAGGGGAGAAGGGGAATTACCATTTCCATCAGTAAACTTTATTTGATTCATTCCAATACTGGACATGCTAGCTGGGTTATAAGTAAATGCTTGAATTGTGAGAATAATTAGTATTGTAGTTCACAACATTTATGCTCTTATTGCAAAAAGTGTTAAAGTAATAACTTAGCCTTGTGGATGGGAATTATTACTGCCTGTTGAATGAGAGATACCTGAAGAATGGTAAGAGACCACAGTTAAAGGGTGTCAAAACCAATTTGCCTGGAAATTAGTTAAGAGAAAGTGACAAGGAAATAGAGGGCAAGACCAGATTGGCCTCTGTATTTCACCACCGAGAAGATCAAATACACTTGCTGCGGGTTGCAACCTCACAGGCCTGGGAGATGGGAGTATAAGCCATACTGGACCTCTGTTATTCCTGTTTCTGGCACTCATTTGTTCTCTTTTCCCTTTCGGGATACCAGCAAGATTGTGTCACAAATGCTGCAGAAAGCATCACGTGGAAAGATACCAAAGTTCCTCTTTAATTACACACACCTATTCAACAGCCACTGTTATAACCCATCCAAATTAAGAACCTGTAGGCAAAATGGAGTAAATTATTGGATTACAAGAAACTTAGGAAAAAGTGGTAATAGATTTGGAATTGAATATCCAAAAGGAGAGAGATGGATTTGTTTTACATTTAATCTTGAAGATAGGGTTCGAGATTTGGTAAAAAAACAAATAATAAACAAAAAGCTAAAACCAGCACAGCAACTTAACTCTGTATTGACCCCAAATTATCTATTGAGTCGTATTACAAGACTCCAAGCAGTTATAGAAATGATAGCAAATGGAGCTGCCCAGGCATTGGAGTTAATATCAAGTCAGCTAAGCCAAACAAAAACTGTAGGGTATCAGAATAGGTTGGCTTTAGACTATTTATTGGCCAAAGAAGGGGGTGTTTGTGGAAAGTTTAATATATCAAATTGTTGAAAATTGATGACCACAGAAAAGTCATTCTAGAAAAAGCAAAAGAAATCAAAGAAGAAAAAAATATATATGCATATAATAATCCAGGTACCGGTCCAAAAATTAGATAACAATGTTAAAACCTAGCTGGCAGGGTAATGTATTAGAAGAAATTAAGGTCTTTCATTTTATGTGTTGCAACTATTTTTATATTTCTTCCTTGTGTAATCCCCTGTTTTATTTTGCCCGCATAGTCCAGAGGATGCAAGTAGATAAGAAATACTGCTCAAGCCAAAGGATTTACAAAGAATAAGAGTGGGGATTGTGAAAAATGCGTGTATTTTATGATTGGCTTTTTGGAAATATTAAAATTAATATTATATGTGTTGTGTTAGAAAGTAATGCTGTATTAACTCTCTTAAGTAGTGTGTTAAATATAGTTTTAGGTTACAAAAACTGTTAAAATAGAAACGATGCTATGTAAGATACTTTTTTTAAAGAAAGGACTTGCAGCAAGATAGCAGCCAGAGGACACCTAAATCTTTCAGAGAAAAAGAATTTATTGCCCTCTTATCAGAAGAAACGAACTTCTTCCTGCCTCCAAGGCACCGTTAGGATTAGAAGGAAGAAGTGGATGATGACCAGACAGAATCCTGTATTTGAATGGAATTTATGCACCATGTATGAAGTGTATGAATATGCAACAGGCTATGGCTTTTAAAGGTTAATCCTTTGTTAACGGGGGTCCTTTTTCGGGCTCATGCTGCCCAGAAAAAGGTACCCGGACGTCCGTAACTCTTTGTTTTTGTTGTCTCATATTGTCCTAATTCAAATTGTCCAAATTATTATTACTCTAATTGTATTACTGTTTTTATAACCATTTTATTACTATTAAACTTTCAAAATTTTAAAAGCAAGTGATTGGCATTTTTCACACCAATCTGTTAGTTGAAAATTATCAAAAGATTTTTGTGAGTTTTCTAATTTTGGCATTAATGCTGGCGAATTTTCAGGGTTTACTGTCTAATTTTGGGTCAAGAAATCTGTCCCAAACACTGAGGGGACTCTGGTGCTATTTGGGAACAGTTCTTTTTCAAAATTCTTTTGTGTTGGGATCAAAGGGTTGGCATTTGCAGGGGCAAAATAATTCTCTGTCTGTCCTGTATTTATTAAAGCAGCTGTCATATTCCAGCCTCCTCCTCCTCCTCCTCGTCGCACGGTTTGTGTGCATAGATGTGGCTGTGCAGACGAATCGTGACACAAAGTAGTCCCACTGGGTGCTAGGAGTGTGGAAGGCGAAAGCACGGAGGCACATCAGGTATCGGTTGTGCACAGTTACGCGCGGCACGGCGGAGGGATCTCTCGGTGCCCGGCAGAAGGAGAGACGCAGAAGGATACATGCAAGGCGCTGCAGTTTTCGCCTGCTGTGGTGCCGTGTATAGACACAGTGGCGGCAGAAGTGGTGTGACAGGGCACAGGGATGCCGGGTGTGGCCGGACAGCGGCACGCAGCGGCTCGGAACCAGGACCGGGCTGTGCCAAAGCTGCGGCGAAAGCAGTGGGGGGTGGCAGCGGGGCCGTGGAGATAGAACTGCGCATGCGTGCGGCTGATCCCTGAAGCAGCGCTGTGGTTCGATGAGTCGGCGCGGAGTGATATCATTGGTGCTGGGGTTGTAGCAACTGCGCATGCATGGGTTCCGTCACTACTGCAGCGCAGGCAGTCATCATGGCGGCGGGCGGGCCGGGGGGTGTGGGAGGCGGTGGAGCTGCGGGAACGGGAACGGGGCTGCGGCTGCAGCCGTGGAAGGAAACGTTGGGACGCCCATGGTTGCAGGAGGCAGCGGAGCCACACCATCCAGCAGCTCTGAAGCGGGAGGGTGCGGTGGGGAAGGCGCAGCTCGGCCCGCCATGCAGCGGCGGCGGCAGGAGAGGGGAAGCGACCACGGGCGGCGCTGACGGGAGGCTGAGGTGGAGCGCCGCAGCGCCGGCACGGGGTGGCTTGGGTGGCTGGGGCGCCCCGGTAAGACAGTCATTAAAACACCCTAAAAATTATTTTTAAAGCCCTGAAAAAGCCCTAAAGGTATCCTAAACATTTCCAGAGAATTCCTAAAAACTCCTGAAAAAAACACCTTAAAATATCCTTAAAAATCCCTGAAAAATCACCACCGTAAAAAACTGTTTAACCCCTACCTGTAACACTGTGGCCTCCAAATATCATCTCTTACCTATTAATCGGGGTAACTGCAAGGCCCTCGAACACAACCACAATCACCAGCTTGAGTTGGTCTGGACAGCACCAAATAAAATAAAAAGCTTTATACATAGAAAAATTAAAAATAAAAATGAAATAAAAAATTTTCAAAAATTCTTTAAAAATTGAAAAATCAAAAATAAAAATTAAATAATAAAAAAAATGCTTTAAAAATGGAAAAATCAAAAATAAAAATTAAATAAAAAATAAAATTAAAAAAATAAAAAGCTTTAAAAATAGAAAAACCAAAACTAAAAATTAAATAAAAAATAAAATTAAAAAAATACAAAGCTTTAAAAATAGAAAAATCAAAAATAAAAATTAAAAAAAAATTAAAAAATAAAATAAATGCTTTAAAAATAGAGAAATTAAAAGTAAAAATTAAATAAAAAATAAAATTAAAAAATAAAAAGCTTTAAAAATAGAAAAATCAAAAATAAAAATTAAATAAAAAATAAAAAATAAAAAATAAAATAAATGCTTTAAAAATAAAAAAATCAAAACTAAAACAAAAAAAAATTAAATGCTTTAAAAATAGAAAAATTAAAACTAAAAATTAAAGATAAAAATAAAATTTAAAAAATAAAAAGCTTTAAAAATACAGAAATCAAAAATAAAAATTAAATTTAAAAAAATAAAATAAATGCTTTAAAAATAAAAAAATCAAAACTAAAAATTAAATAAAAATAAAATTAAAAAATAAAAAAGCTGTAAAAGTAGAAAAATAAAAAATAAAAATTAAATTAAAATAAAATTAAAAAATAAAATTAATTTAAAAATAATGAAAAACAAAATAAAATCCGTAAAGTGCTGTAAAGTACCGTTAAAGTTCCATAAAAGGTAGTGCCATAAAGCGCGACAACCGCGCTTTACGCCAGTTTTACGACAGTCGCGCTTTACAACACCTTTTGCGACAGTCGCGCTTTATGACATTACCCTTTATGGAACTTTTATGGTACTTTACAGCACTTTACGGTTTTTATTTTGTTTTTCATCTATTTTAAAATTTTTTTTTATTTTATTTTTTCCTTAATGTTTGTTTTTAATTTTTCAAGCTTTTATTTTATTTTTCTAATTCTATTTTTTATTTACTTATTATTTTTAATTTTTCTATTTCAAAAGCTTTTTATTTTATTTTTTAAATTTTATTTTTTATTTAATTTTTAATTTTTCTATTTTTAAAGGATTTATTTTTTTATTTTTATTTTTTTTTAATTTTTCTACTTTTAGAGCTTTAATTTTATTCTTTAATTTTATTTTTATTTTTCAATTTTAAAAACATTTATTTTTCTAGTTATATTTTTGATTAAATTTTTATTTTTAATTTTTCTATTTTTAAAGCATTTTATTACATTTTATTTGGTGCTGCCCAAACCTGCTGTAGTGCATTTTTATACTTTATAATACTTTGAAGTCATTTTGTTTTATATCCCCATATTTTTCCCAAATGGTTTATCCCAAACTGTACCCCCCTCCTTCTACCTGTGTTATCCCTCTCCCGGGATGAGATCATACCCAAACCCCCACCCTGGCTCTCTGTCAATGACTCAGCCTCCCATCCCCTCCATGCAGAAGTTTCGGTCCAAGTCGTCCAGTGATCAGCCAGAGGCCAGGGGTCAGCGCCCCAAGCCTTGCCCCATACGCTGTCCTGTATGTCTATGCCCCAGAATCCATCCCTTAGGGTCACTTATTGGTTGGTAAAATGTTATCTACTTTCGGTTTCCACCTCCCTTTAAATGTAACCTTGGCACATCTCCCTGGGGTTCTTGGCAGGAGGCCCCTGAGGTGCAGGAGCTCCTTTGGGACTCCTAATAAAACCTTGGATTAACCCCTGCTAAGAGTCGGCCCTTTATCATCTACCGATGTCTCTGGTGTCTCTTGTGCTGCACAGGGGCCCAGCCCAGGTGCCCTCAGCACCCTCGGGGCAAACACAGAGAGTGTCTCCTGCCAGCCCAGGTGCCCTCAGCACCCTCGGGGCACAGAGAGTGTCTCCCCGCTCTCGGCCGTGTCAGGGCTGCCCCCCGGTGTCTGCCGACTCGGGACCGGCCGAGGGTTACTGAGAGGCTCGCACAAACCTGCTCGGCTGCTGATTGTGGCGTTTGAGGGTCCCCAGGACGAGGGAAGAGACGAGAATCTTGACTCCACCTCTAAGAAGGCTGAAATATTATTTTATGATCTCTATTATATTAAAAGAAAATGAGATAGTAGAACTATACTAAAAGAGCAAGGAGACATCAGAAAGCTGGAAAGGAATGAATAATAAAAACCTGGGGCTGCTCACAGCCCCGACACAGCTGGACCATGATTGGTCATCAAGTAGACACTGCACAGGAGACTAATCCAAGATGCCCCTGTTGCTAAACCATCTCCAGCCCACACTCCACAGCCAGCAGATCGTTATTGGTTCCATTTCTGTTCTGAGGCTTCTCAGGAGAAAAATCCCTGCAAAAGGATTTTCATCAAACACGTCAGTGCCAGGTGATGGCACAGGCAGCATCGGCCGGCCGAGGTCACTGTGTCATCCCTGCCAGCCCAGGTGTCACAGCAAGGAGGAGAGAGTTCACCCTGTGCTCACCCTGCAATACAGAGCAATACAACACAACACACATATTAACACAAGATGATAACCTTTTTCTATTTTCATTACATGTAGATTTACTGTTATAGGAAACCCAAATCAACAAAAGCACACAGAAAACACCACTCATCTACCATTAACACCCCCTTCAGATGACACACGAAGTCACCATCCCTCTCATCACAACTGCTAAATTACACCCCAACAATCATTGGTCCTCGGGAACGTGGTTCCCGGGAGCCTCAAAAAAATCCTCCTGCTTGACAAAAACCCCGGTCCCTGGACAGTCCGCGCCCAAACTCTGGTGATGAACGTCACCTCACAGACCGTCCGGGACCGAGGAAAAAAAAAAACAGCCGGGGGGGGGGGGGGAAACGCAGCTGGGGATTTTTTATTCTAAATTTGAAAATGAGTTGAAAAACTTGAAAAGCAAAAGTCACACACACAAGGTTAAATCCAGTAATCCAGTCGGCATGCGCTGACACACGCAGAGATGAGCAGACGCAGACAGACACAGACACGTGCTCTCACACACGCTCTTCCCGCTTACACACTCGCTGCGGCCCTTACTCGAGACGCTGAAGAACGTGCTGCGACACATCTTCTGGCTGCGCTCCTTGACGTCAGTTGGTAGTTCTGGGGAAATCGGTAGCCTTGGGGACCTGTGAGACGACAGGAAGCGGTCAACGAGTGGCTATCTGACAGCTAGGACTTGTCTCCACTCTGAACCAATAAGTTTTCTACCCAAAATCCCATAAAAGACAGATGAACAGTAAAGTTTTTATAACTCTTCTACCTAACTGTGACTACGTGCCCAGGCAGGGCAGCTCCAACCATAAGTGGTACAATATAAGTACACACAACAATGTAAGTCGATGCATACAGTGCAAGTGTACATAGAGGGTAGGTACATACAGTATAAGCCAGCACAGGTACACACAATATAAGCCAGGACTTGAGATAACTCGCTGGAAGATGAATTCTTGAGTCCTATACCCTTCAGAAGATGGAACCTATAGAAGTACTGCAGTCTCATGAGGAGAGTGCAAGACACTCCCTCTAGCAGTCCAAGAGAATGGCATGGAAAAAAAGGCACTACCAAAGCTGGTAGTGAGAAGGAAGATGGATGAGAACATCTTGTCCGTTTGAGACATTCCTGTCTCAAAGAGTAAAAATGTAAAGATGCCAGAATAAGGGATATCCAGAAAGGAACGTGAGTAGAATACAGCCTATATGGCACAGAATAGTGCTGATAAAGCATCGCGACGTAACAAAGGCCTATGACGTGGAAGACAACGGACACAGACACGGACAACACAGACACGGACAACATAACACAGAGACAAGTGGCAACTGCCAGGCACTGTCCCCTTAGGCACCCGAGATGCCTAGCGCAAGATGTGCCAGAGGCTGATGATGCCAAAGGAGAGGAAGCCCTATGACGATAGCACGTGATGATGAAATGTAACTCGTTAAAAGAAGTTAGTGCCACAGCAGTTAAGAGGATGCTCGAGAGGCTCAGCAAGCCTAGAGAAGGAAGCCGACGGCCAGGTGGCCATGGCTATAGCTCCGGACGTGAAGGCGAGCTCCTCAGGGGAAAGATCCGTGACGACATCGGGCCGAGGAAGGCGGACGATGCAAAGTTCACGAGAATCCTGAGATGGGTCGGAACTGCCCTGCCCGGCAAAGGCTCTGGTCAGGCTGAGGAGAAACCCTCTCCCTTTTCTTCCAGAGAGCCGGTCCCACTACAGACCTCTCTGCTAAACTGACATCAAATTGCCCTCTGTGATAGTAAAGGTTTTTCCCCTTCTCCAAACCACTGGCCCCGACACTTAGCTTTTGGAAAAGGAGCAGACAAAATCCATCCTCGGTCGGACGTGGATGTTGAAACGTGCTCCGTGTGTGCCTCGGTGCTGTCGTTTCCAACCTTGGGCTACGAGGCTCCTAAGGGTACCTAAGACAAAACAGAAAAGGTGACTATTGCCGTCAAAAAACAGTAATCCCCAGGGCTCCTCCGCACCCCTGCCCCGGCTCACCTCAAATCTTGATTTGACTCCAGAGGGTGCCCAGAAGATACCTTCAAAAAGAATAGGTACACACTTAGCATGCTGCTGTGTAACACTCACCTATGAGTCAGCCTGCCTAAACACCGACTCACCTGCCCTCCTCTGTTCCTTGGCGTGCCTAGGGCAGCGACAGCACCTGCAAAGAAACAAAGCAGAAAAGCATGCTGAGACACTGTGAAAACACAACCTCCCAAATCTGACAAGGATGCCACACCGATACCTTAAGCTGCACACACCTGGAATGGGCATGCCCGGCCAGGATAGATGGCAAGTGGACCACCTAAAATAAAAAGTGGAGATGCTTAGAGCTGCACCAGAAACTGAGACCTCAGCAATAACAACTGCTTCTGTACACTACTCAATGCTCACCTCGCCCACTCGGCCTTGACTGCTGCTCTCAGCCTTGACTTCCTAAAAAGAGAGACAAAGAAGACTGCTCTAACAGCCATCATTTATGCTCTCTCTACAGAGACAAACAGTGACTGACCTGCTCGGGGGAATCCCCTCACCCGGGATGAGGGGCTCTGCCCTGGATTTCATCCTTCTGCACCTGAAAGAAAGGACAAAAATCAAAGAGCTGCAGGATAACTTAAGAGCTCCAGACATCTTGTGCCCATCTACAAATCCCACCTAGAGTCCAACGACACCCCACATTACAAACATCAAGTCCCCGGGACTTCTCCTATTGCACCAGGCTATGCAGCAAGGCAGAGCAGCTCCGGCACAAATGTGTGCAGACACCCGTGACACAGGACAGGACAAACAACGGGGACACAACAGGAACAGAAATCTCTGGGTAAGGAAAATGACAGCAAGCACCGAGAGGACGCAAAATTAGAAGACTGAGGTGAAACTGATGGCGTGCTGATGAAGTTCAGAGAACCCTGGAGGAAGAAGATGCTAACTGAATTATTTATTCCAAGAACTGCAAAGATGGATGCCCGAGAATCCTACGGTCAGAAGCCTCTACCTGTCCCCACATTCTTACAAGTCCTAATCCATCATAACAGAACCTTGCAGGGTGCAGCTGTCCATACAGCTCAGAACAAGACCTGAAAAGACATCTGACCGGATGCTTCGAAAAAGAGTTGCCATTCTGATACCTGTCTGAGCTGCCGAGTTAAAAGTTCCATGGCATCGGCGCCAGGGCAAGGAACGCTGAGAGTACAGATACTAAGACTGATGCCAAGGTTTCTGACAGGCCCCTCAAAGGGCTATGATAAAAGACATGAGATATCCAACAACACATAATACACAAAAGACAAGTGACACAATACACACTGGGACTGCTCTGCCCCGCTCACCTCAGCACTGGGATCAAAAGTGAGATTTTGCTTTTATGGGGCCTAACGGGCCACTTCATGGACACTCCTCACCTCCAAAGCGGACTCAAATTCCCCCCTCCCAGTAATTCCCAAACCAGCACCCTGCTTTCATCCCCCCTGGGGGTCGTAGCCCTCTACTTCTCTCTCAGACATCTGGGGATGCCGGTCTCAGGTGCAAAGAAAGGCCACCTCGTCAGCTGGGAAGGTCCTGCTGGCACCGGGCTGGTGTCTCTTCGACAGCTGTATTAAAGAAAACCAAACATCAATGCCTGATCGTGGCACCACATCAGCCAAAACCCCGCAAGTCTGCTACTCACCGTGCTCCTAAGAACGCTCAGCTGCTCGGGCCGCACGCTTCAGGCACACTCAGAGACCGAGGCCGTCATCACAGGGGACGCCTGGGTTAAGAGGAGATGAGGTGATTTGGCACGGCTGAAACCTGAGTGGACCCTCGCTCCTTCCCCCTACTTCCCTGACTCACCACAACTCCTGGGTAGCTGCCAGAGGCCACCTGGATGGCACCTTTAAATAGAAAAGTTCAGGGCTTCATCACCAAGTCCTGTAATGCATCCACAGGGCTCACATTTGCAGGAAACCCGGAGCATCGGCCAGCTGGTGACGGGGGCTTGGCATACTCCGAGTGGATTGCCTAAAGTGCACAAACGAGAACGGAAGCTTAGAGCTGCACCAGAAATTGAGACCTGAGCAATAACAACTACTGCTCTCCACTGCTCACCTTGACAGCTGGTATCCACATTTGCTTCCTAAAAAGAAAGACAAAGAACAGTGCTGTAACAGAGTCACCATTTACACTTCTGCTGCAGAGAAAACGGTGCCTCACCTGCTCAGGGGAAACCCCTCATCCGGGATGGGGCCCTCTGGCACACATTTAATCCATCTGAATCTGAAAAAAAAGTTAGGACAAGAGTCAAACTGTTGCAGGATAACTTAGGAGCTCCAGACGTCTTGTGTCTATCTACAAATCCCATCTAGAGTCCCACTACACCCCACATTACAAACTCCCAGGGACTACTCCTACTGCACCAGGCTATGCGGCAGGGCAGAGCAGCTCCGGCACAAATGTGTGTGCTGACACCCGTGACACGGGACGGGACGTGACAGACAGGGGGGACACAACAGGAACAGAAAGCTCCTGGCAAGGAAAGTGGCTGCAAGGACTCAGAGAATGCAAAAGGAGATGACCGAGATGAGACAGATAGCAAACTGATGAGGCTCAGAGAACCCTGGAGGAAGATGCTGGCTGAAGGATTTATTCCAAGAACTGCAAAGATGGATACCCAGGAATCCTACGGTCAGAATCCTCTCCCTAACCTCGCATTCTTACAAAGCCTAATCCGTTGAAATGGAGCATTGCGGAGCATGGCTGTCCGTGCAGCTCAGAACAAGACCTGAAAAGCCACCTGACTGGATGCTTCCAAAGAGAGATGCAATTCTGATGCCTGTCGGAGCTCCCGAGTCAAAGGTTCAATGGCCTGGGCACCAGGCTGAGGAACACTGAGATCACAGATTCTAAGAATGGCGCCAAGGTTTCTGACAGGCGCTTCACAGGGCTATGATAAGAGACATGAGATACCCAACCACACATAATACACAAAAGACAAGGGACACGATACACACTGGGACTGCTCTGCCCTGCGCACCTCAGCACTGGGATCAAAAGTGAGACTTTCCTTTTACGTGGCCTAAGAGGCCAAAACTTGGCTACCCTCATCTCCAGAGACAACTCAACCCCCTCCCCCCCAGGAGCCCCGACCCAGCACCCTGCTTTCATCCCCCCTGGGGGTCGTAGCCCTCGACTTATCTCTTGGACATATGGAGATGCGGGTCCATGTCAGGTGCAAAGGAAGGCCGCCTCGCCAGCTGGGAAGGTCCTGCTGGCACCGGGCCGTTGTCTCTTAGACAGCTATATCAAAGGAAACCAAACATCAATGCCTGATCGTGGCACCACATTGGCCAAAACCCCACAAGTCTGCTACTCACCGTTCTCCTAAGAAGGCCCGGCTCTTCAGGTCGCACGCTCCGGCCGCGCTCGGAGGCCGATGCCATCGTCGTGGGGTACGCCTGGGTTAAGAGGACAGGAGGTGACGTGGCATTGCTGAAACCTGAGCGGACACTCGCTCCTCCTCCCTACTTCCCTGACTCACCGCAACTCCTCAGCGGTTCCTGACGGCTGCCCGGAACGCGGGGCTCGCGAGAGCGGCAAACCCGGTCCGTCGGCCAGCTGGGGATGGGAGCTTGGCATGCTCCGAGCAGATGGCCTAAGGCACAAAAACGAGAATGGAGACTTAGATTTGCCCCAGGAATTGAGACCTCAGCAACAAGAAAGGCTACTGCTCACCTTACCCTTTTGAACTTGACTGCTGAGATCCAGCTATACTTCCTAAAAATAAAGACAAAGAACAGGGCTGTAACAGGGTCACACTTGACACATCCCCTGCACAGACAAATGGTGACTGACCTGCTATGGGGAACCCCCTCACCCGGGATGGCGTGCTCTGCCATGGATGCAATGCATCTGCACCTGAAAGAGAGTTAGAACATATGTCAAACACCTGCAGGATGACTCAAAAGCTGCAAACACCTTATATCAATCTAGGAACAGCATCTAGAGTCCAAGTACACCCCACATGAAAAATTTCAACCCCCCAGGGCTTGTCCTATTACACAAGGCTATGCAGCAGGGCAGAGCAGCTCTGGCAACAAATATGTGCAGACACCCGTGACACAGGACAGACAGGACACGACAAACAATGGGCACACAACACAGACAGGAATCTCTTGGCAAAAAGGATTACTGTGAGCAACGAGAGCATGCCAAATGAGATGACCGAGGTGAGACTGATGGCAAGCTGATGTGGCTCAGAAAACATTGAAGGAAGAAGATGCTAACTGAATTATTTATTCCAAGAACTGCAAAGATGGATGCCCAAGAATCCTACGGTCAGAAGCCTCTACCTGTCCTCACATTCTTTCAAGCCCTAAGCTGCCATAATGGATCCTGGCAGGGCATAGCTGTCTGTACAGCTCAGAACAGGACCTGAAAAGACATCTGACCGGATGCTTCCAAAGAGAGATGCGAATCTGATACATGTCTGAGCTCCCCAGGCAAAGGTTGTATGGCATGGGTGCCAGGCCAAGAAATGCAGAGATCACAGACGATAAGAACAATGCCAAGGTTTCTGACAGGCCCCTGAAAAGGCTAAGGTAAGAGACATGAGATACCCAAACAACACACAAGGCACAATAGACAAGGGACATCATACACACCGGGACTGCTCTGCCCTGCGCACCTCAGCACTGGGATCAAAAGTGAGATTTTGCTTTTATGGGGCCTAAGGGGCCACTTCATGGACACTCCTCACCTCCAAAGCGGACTCAAATTCCCCCCTCCCAGTAATTCCCAAACCAGCACCCTGCTTTCATCCCCCCTGGGGGTCGTAGCCCTCTACTTCTCTCTCAGACATCTGGGGATGCCGGTCTCAGGTGCAAAGAAAGGCCACCTCGTCAGCTGGGAAGGTCCTGCTGGCACCGGGCTGGTGTCTCTTCGACAGCTGTATTAAAGAAAACCAAACATCAATGCCTGATCGTGGCACCACATCGGCCAAAACCCCGCAAGTCTGCTACTCACCGTGCTCCTAAGAATGCTCAGCTGCTCGGGCCGCACGCTTCGGCACACTCAGAGACCGAGGCCGTCATCACAGGGGACGCCTGGGTTAAGAGGAGATGAGGTGATTTGGCACGGCTGAAACCTGAGTGGACCCTCGCTCCTTCCCCCTACTTCCCTGACTCACCACAACTCCTGGGTAGCTGCCAGAGGCCACCTGGATGGCACCTTTAAATAGAAAAGTTCAGGGCTTCATCACCAAGTCCTGTAATGCATCCACAGGGCTCACATTTGCAGGAAACCCGGAGCATCGGCCAGCTGGTGACGGGGGCTTGGCATACTCCGAGTGGATTGCCTAAAGTGCACAAACGAGAACGGAAGCTTAGAGCTGCACCAGAAATTGAGACCTGAGCAATAACAACTACTGCTCTCCACTGCTCACCTTGACAGCTGGTATCCACATTTGCTTCCTAAAAAGAAAGACAAAGAACAGTGCTGTAACAGAGTCACCATTTACACTTCTGCTGCAGAGAAAACGGTGCCTCACCTGCTCAGGGGAAACCCCTCATCCGGGATGGGGCCCTCTGGCACACATTTAATCCATCTGAATCTGAAAAAAAAGTTAGGACAAGAGTCAAACTGTTGCAGGATAACTTAGGAGCTCCAGACGTCTTGTGTCTATCTACAAATCCCATCTAGAGTCCCACTACACCCCACATTACAAACTCCCAGGGACTACTCCTACTGCACCAGGCTATGCGGCAGGGCAGAGCAGCTCCGGCACAAATGTGTGTGCTGACACCCGTGACACGGGACGGGACGTGACAGACAGGGGGGACACAACAGGAACAGAAAGCTCCTGGCAAGGAAAGTGGCTGCAAGGACTCAGAGAATGCAAAAGGAGATGACCGAGATGAGACAGATAGCAAACTGATGAGGCTCAGAGAACCCTGGAGGAAGATGCTGGCTGAAGGATTTATTCCAAGAACTGCAAAGATGGATACCCAGGAATCCTACGGTCAGAATCCTCTCCCTAACCTTGCATTCTTACAAAGCCTAATCTGTTGAAATGGAGCATTGCGGAGCACGGCTGTCCGTGCAGCTCAGAACAAGACCTGAAAAGCCACCTGACTGGATGCTTCCAAAGAGAGATGCAATTCTGATGCCTGTCGGAGCTCCCGAGTCAAAGGTTCAATGGCCTGGGTACCAGGCCAAGGAATGTAGAGATTACAGATGCTAACAATGATGCCACGGTTTCTGCTAGGCTCCTCCAAGGCCTAAGGTAAAGGACATGACACATCCAACCACACATAATACACAAAAGACAAGGGACACAATACACACCAGGACTGCTCTGCCCTGTACACCTCAGCACTGTGATCAAAAGTGAGACTTTGCTTTTATTTCCCCCTCAGGCCTAAGGGGCCGCTTCCTGGACACCCCCGTCTCCAAAGCGGACTCAAAAACCCCTCCCGGTGGGTCCCTGCCCTGCGCCCTGGTTTCATCCCCTCTGTGGGTCGTAGCCCTCTACTTATCTCTCAGACATCTGGGGATGCCGGTCTGTGTCAGGTGCAAAGGAAGGCTGCCTCGACATCTGGGAAGGTCCTGCTGGCACTGTTGTTAAACAACTTCCTGTTGTTTCTTCGTCTGCTCCAATAAAGTAAACAAAATATCAATGCATAACCTCAGCAGCACATTGGCCAAAACCCAACAATTCTGCCACTCACTCTTTTCCCAAGAATGCCCGGCTCCTGGGGCCGCACGCTTCAGCCGCACTCGGAGGCTGATGCCATCGTCGTGGGGCACGCCTGGGCTAGGAGGAGACGAGGTGATGTGGCGCTGCTGAAACCTGAGCGGAGCCTCGCTCCTCCTCCCTACTTCCCTGACTCACCGCAACTCCTCGGCCACTGCTGAAGGCTGCCCTGGTGACACCTTTAAACAGAAAAGGCAGAGGCTTCATTGCCGAGTCCCGTGATTCTTCCGCAGGGCTCGGGAGAGCGGCAAACCCGGCGCGTCGGCCGGTTGGTGACTGGGGCCTGGCGTACTCCGAGTGGATTGCCTAAAGCGCAGAAACAGGAACAGATGCTTAGAGTTGCATCGGAAAGTGAGACTGGAGCAATAACAACTGCTTCTGTACGCTACTCAATGCTCACCTTGCCCAGCTCACCTTGACTGCTGATGTCCAGCTTTGCTTCCTAAAAAGAAAAAGAACAGAGCTGTAACAGAGTCACACTTTACACTCTCCCTGCAGAGACAAACGGTGACTGACCTGCTCGGGGGAACCTCCTCACTCGGGATGGGTGGATGGATTTTGCCCTGGATTTCATCCTTCTGCATCTGAAAGAAAGCGAGGACAAACGTCAAAGGGCTGCAAGATATCTTCACAGCTCCAAACATCTTCTGTCTATCTAGGAATATCACCTAGAGTCCGGCGACACCCCACAAACTGCGTGTCCTTGAGCCTTGTCCTATTGCAGCAGCCTCTGCGGCAGGGCAGAGCAGCTCCGGCACAAACATGTGCAGACACCCGTGACACAGAACGTGACAAACGGGGGGACGTTAAACACGACACATTATGCTTGTGGTGAGGGTCTCGAGGGGAAAAGGCAAAAGGGACCCCAAAGACACAGTAGGTAACACGGTACACCCGACAACACGACGTGGACCGGAACTGCTCTGCCCTGCCCGCCTGCACGCTGCCATCAAATGTGGAGTCTCTCCCTTTAGCTCTCCTAAGAGGCCCCTTGGAGAAGATTGCTTTTCCCTCTGCTAATTTTTAAATCTGTCCCAGGAACTCCCAACCTGCTACCCTCCCTTCTCCAGGCCATGGCCCCCGACTTATCTTTTGGATGATCGGCGATGTGAATCCACGTTGCACCTGAAATGAGTCTGCCTCGTAGGGCCCTGTGATCGCCTGTTAGCCTCTCGGTCAGCTACAATAAAGAAAACCAAAACCAACGTATGAGTTTAGAGTTATGTAGGCCAAATCCCAGCAAGTCAGCTACTTGCCCTCTCCTGAGTGTGCCTGGCTCTTTCAGGCTCCACCTTCATCCTGATTCCAAGGGTGTGGCCTTTATTATTAGCCGCACCTGGGTTAGAGAAAGGCAAAGTGAAATGGCATTCCTGTGAGTGCAGTGGATGACCTTGTGTGAGGAAAACATGGGAATGCCTCTGCTATGCTTCTGAAAAGCCTTGTGTGGGGGGGCCCTCAAATAAACACCCTTTCTCACCCTGCTGCCTGCAAACCCCCCTGCCCCCCAATAACTCCTAACTGGATACCTGCTCACCCTCCCTCTCCTAGTCACAACCCTCAACTCACCTGAAGCCTCAATCTCAAACATCATTTTTAACACTGGGCAGATGCCTCTTGTGACATGATGAATCTGCTGAAAGAAGTGCTGTGCTTGACACAACCTGGGATCTCTGGAAGCTGTGCACCTCCTAAAAACTATAAAAACACAAAACAAGAACAAAACCAGAAATTGCAGATACGCTTTATCACCCCTAAACACAAAATCCGAAATCGTCACCTTAAATACTCCCTGTATTCCATGCCATTTTCTTCACAGTATCTTCCAAGCCTCTATTGCTTTAGATGCCCAGAAACACCTGCTGAAAGCAAGCTAAGCTAAAAGAGGCCCTTCACCGAAATAACAGGAGAGCTCTCACCCCAGCACACCCCAGAGAGGGAATGAAGCCCCTCAGCAAAAGCTGGGGTTAATATACCCATGATGGTGCCCGCCTCCCATTCCCATGATGCCTGGGAAAAGGGAGGGGGCTAATCCCACCAAATATAAAAGCCCACAGAGCAGCTGCAGCTGTTTGGCTCCTCTGACTCAAATTCAAAGGGAGTAAAGGCCTTGTTATAGAAGAAAGCTCTTCAGAAAAATAACAGCGCTTTCTTTTTTGACACAACTACTTGGAGCAGAAGAACAGAAAAATGGTAAGACATAAAGCATTGTGTTTAGGTAGCTTACCTAGATAAATTGGGTAATTTGCTGTTAACTTACATAATTATTCTGTATTTAACAAAAGCCATCTAATAAATTAACACCCAAAACTCCAGCAGCCCAGCTGGCCCTACCAAATCTCTCTGTTGATACACACAGTAAACAAAACCAAAATCCCAGGAATACCTATCAGAAGTCTAGGAAAGAAACCTCTTGAAATTAATCCTACCTCAAATACAAACCAACACGTACAGAAAGTGAGCTTCACTCAAAAAACTATTTACACAGAGTTAATAAGACCAAGAAATAAAACAACACACCCTATAACGACCCACCAACGAATACAACAGCGAAGGAAAAAAAACCCATTTTTTTCTTTTTTTTTATTTCAACTAGCTTCCTTTATTAGCTAGAACCAAAGATTTTGCCAGGGCTGTAACAACAGCAACAACAACTTCTTTTTCTTCTTCTCCTTCTGAAATGTCCCTTCTCCTTCCCAAATTCCTTACAACTTCCGAGTTTGAATCCAAGCAAAAAGCAAAATTCATGCACTTGTGAGTCCGGTGCTCCTGTCAGATTCTCTGTCTCCCTCCACATCTTCTTACACTTTCAGTCTGAACGCTGTCCTGCCCTGATGAGTTTGACAGAAGAATTGGGACATGTTAGGAGAGCATTTCCCTTCCTCCCTCCCTCCCTCCCCAGAGCTGGTTTCCTTAGCACATTTCAATCAATCCCAAGCCCGCAACGATGTGCGCTCACCTCAAGGCTCACAGCAAGCACGCAGCAGCTCAGGCTGACTTGGCTCCAGGGCTCCATGCCTTAGATAGCTGAGAAAACTTCCCATGAACCTCTGTTCCAAGACATTGGAATGCAAACTCAGCTCCGTTTCAGTGTCTCGGTGGGAGGCGGGAGCACATCTGGCTGAGCCACAAAAAATCCCTTCTTGGGCGGCTGCACTCTGCCGGAAAGGGGAAACACGTGCTAGTGAACAGCAGCTCAGAAACAATTCTTTTCTAATGTTACCTGCTCTACTTGACTGCTCGCTAACACAAGTCTCATTTTACCATTGCAGGGAGAAGGCTGTAGGAAAATGTCTGATGAGCAGCCACAAAAGGCCTCACTCCCTGCTACACAGCTTGCAACAACCTCGGCAGAGCGGAGCAGCCAAATCACCGCACTCTCCTTGCCGTAGGCAAGGGTAGAAGATGACTGGGGGAGGCACATAAAAAGAAGGGAAACGCTCCTATAAATGCACAGCCATTTGCTTTCAGAAGCCCAGAGTTCATGATCTTCTCTAGGAAGCCAGACGTGACATGATATTTCTAAGATTTTCTTCTTCATCGAAGGAAATGTACGTACATACCCACTCTTACAAACGTACCTACGGTTCTGGGGTTTTTTTTCTTCTGAAGCTCCAAGAATGATTTCCCACCTTGATTCATTCAGAAGAAACGGCCCCTGTGACTCAGGTCAGAAGGGCGGCCTGCGTTTTTGATCACGACAGCTTTTGGCTTTACCCTGTGAGCAGGAGCAGCTAGAGCTGAGGCTCAGCAGAGGCTGACCCCGGCCAGCCCCTTCCTCCCTTCCCCGTGTCACAATGACTTCCAGGCAGAAGGATGCAAAGCAGGTTTGTGTCTTTTCTCTTCAGTGCCAAGAGGTAAAAGATGTAGGCTTTGAAATAACTAATGACCCTCTCTTGGAACTCTCCCAAGGACAGTTTGAAAGCAAAGACAGAAGATTGCTGCTAAATCCATATGGGATAAGGATGAGAGCAGCAAGGATCCGAGGCCAGCAGCGTTGCCAGGCAGTGTCACGTCCCTGCCACCTTGTGACAAGGCACACAGCTGCAAAGCCCCAAAGCCTGCAAGCCCTGCAGCTGCCGCACGGATGGACCTGGTTCCCTTCCCAGGTGCCCAGAGGGACACCTGAGGGCAGGTGTTGTCCCCCGCCCCCCGAGGGCGCACCCAGAGCCCCAGGCAGGGACGGAGTCACTGACTGCTTTCTGGGGATGAGACCCTCCCTGCAGGTGACACCGGCTTGTCCTCTCCCTGTGGCACAGGGACCTCCAGGCTCTATGACCAGCCTCATTTTGTCAGCATCCAGGTGCTGTGCTAGAGCCAGAGGGGTCAAGGCTTTCCAGAAGCATAGGATCCGTAGCATCCTTGCGCTTGGAAAAGCCTTCTAAGGACATCGAGCCCAGCTGCTGCCCCCCCAAATCAGGTCCCTAAACACCACATCTTGACATCCTTGACATGTCTCCAGGCATGGGGACTTCCCTGGGCAGCCTGCTCCTACGCCTCAGCACCCTTTCAGTGAAGAAATTTTCCCTCCAATCCAATCTAAGCCTTCCCTGCTGCAAGTTGAGGCCATTTCCTTTTGCCGTGTCACTTCTTACCTGGGAGACCTCGGTACTTCAACCTTACCTGCTCCTTCCCTAGGCGGTCTCTGGCTTGGCCGGAGGAGAGGAGGAACACTCCCACCACAGGAATGGCAGCTCAGGAGGTCCCACACCAAGGCCAGGGGGAGCAGCCGTCCTCGCCAGAGCTCGCACGTCCCTTCTTCTCAGAGATTGGCTCTGCTTTTCCTCCTGGGCAGATCTCTGCTGAGTGCTTCACAATTGCCTGTTTGGAGGAGGGGGGGAAAAGAGGTTAGCCAAGTTTTTTATCCAGACTTAGCTGCTGGCTTTGCCTCCTCCTGACTTCCTTCTGCTAAGAAAACAGCTGCCTTTGGACTTCTAGGGGCAACTTGCACGTCATGCCTGAAAAGGAACTACAGAAAAGCGCCTCATTTATAAAGCCTCAGCCAAGAAGACAGATGCAGCTGCAGCTTTGCCATGCCCACTGCCTGCAGAGCCGGCAGGCACCAGGCCAGCTCTGCTCCTCCTTCAAGTTGTTCCCAAAGCTGCTGGAAGAACTGAAGGCTCCTTTGGCCTTCCATTGCTCGGCTTGTCCCGAGAAAGAGCTTTGAGTGTTGTTACCCCTCCAGAAAGGAAGGGCCTTTCTGTCTCACACGCTCGGTGACACAAGGCTACGCAGCCTCTGCTCCAGGTGGGAAGGGCTTCCTTCCTCCTCTGGCACCTGGCTGGCACAGGACACAGGTTGCTCAGAGGTCCTGGGGCTGCCCCATCGCTGCAAGTGCTCAAGGCCCCTCGGTGCTCTGCGATGAAGCTCTGAGCAAGCTGCTCGATGGAAGCACGTCCCTGCCCACGGCGGCAGCAGCCTTGGAATGAGGTGATCTTTAGAGCCCCTTGCAACCTGAATTCTTCCATGATTCTGTGAACTGAAAAAAGCAGGGAAAGAAATCTGTAAAGGTCACTAAATGCATCAAAGCACATCCCCAAGGATCCAATCCTCAGCAGCCCATGCAAGGCAAGGTCAGAGCTCTCTGCCCACCGAGGACACGGCAAGCAGCACGGACCTTTCTCCCACTCTCCAGCACGGAGAAGTGGGAAGCCAGAGGGAGTCCGTCTGTTTACAGACACCGGAGGGCGGCGGGACGGGGCGGGGCGGGACGGGGCGGGCGGTCTTACCTTGCAAAGCTGGCGGCACAAAGGGCGGGCAGCGCCGCCGCCCCGCCGGGATTTTCCGGCCCGCCGTCGCTTCCGCCGCGCGAGAGGCGCGTGCGCGGGCTCGGGGGGGGTGCAGCCCCGTTCCCGTTCCGACAGCGTTCGCCCGCCCCTGCTCGCTGCCCCCGGCCCGCGGAGCGCTGCGACCGCGCCTCCGCCGCCCGCCGAAAGCGGCCCCGCCGGGCCGCGCCCCCCCCCCCGGCCATTCTTCTCAGCCATCGTGTCCCTTTTGCACTCCTGAACGTCTTTCACCCCTCCCGGCCATTTACCGAGGCCGCCCCGCCCGCCCCTCGCTCCCGCCCGCCCCTCGCTCCCGCCCCTCGCCCTTGCCTCGCTCGGCAGCCACGCCCTTGCCCCGCCCCCGGCAGCCAGCAGCGAGGGGCGGGGCGCTGGCTCGGGGGGCTGCAGTACCGGGCTCTGGCCACAGGGCGGCAGACTCCCGGGTCCGCGATATCCCTGCTCTTTTGGCCGCCATTTTCAGAAGGTCAAACAAACTCCCGCGACAGTGGTGACGCGCCACTCCCAACATGGCGGCCGAGAGAGGACCCCCCCCCCCCCCCCCCCTCGGGCGAGAGAGGCGGTTACTCACATGCCGGTCAGAAACACGCCAAAATACGCCCGCCCGCGGCGCCGCTGACCACACAGCCCGTGTCGGGCACACCTGAAACGCAAGAGAAAATCCCGCCGGGGCTGCGCCGGCGTCGGTGTTCCGTGCAGGCAGTCCGGATAGACACACCGGGGTCCTCCGCTTTCCCGCCCTTTTGGCCGCCATTTTCAGAAGGTCAAACAAACTCCCGCGACAGTGGTGACGCGCCACTCCCAACATGGCGGCCGAGAGAGGACCCCCTCGGGCGAGAGAGGCGGTTACTCACATGCCGGTCAGAAACACGCCAAAATACGCCCGCCCGCGGCGCCGCTGACCCCACAGCCCGTGTCGGGTACACCTAAAACGCCACAAAAATCCCGCCGGGGCTGCGCCGGCGTCGGTGTTCCGTGCAGGCAGTCCGCATAGACACACCAGGGTCCTCCGCTTTCCCGCCCTTTTTGCCGCCATTTTCAGAAGGTCAAACAAACTCCGCCACGCGCCACGCCCAAGAGGGCTGCCTGGCGGCGGCGCCGGGCTGCAGTACCGCGCTCTGCCCACAAGGCGGCAGCACTGCCGCCCACCCCAGCCGGGGGCGCCGCGCGCCTTGGGCCTGCGGGCGGCCAAGGCGGCAAAAAAGAACAGGGGCCATCCCCCCCAAAAACTCCTCGAAAAATAAATGCCAAAAACCTGCCTCTTACCAAACAAGAACCAAATAAGCCCCCTTTCTTTCATGCCTTCTTGAAATAAATTTGATAGTTCTAGTTTTTCTAGTTCTATTCACACCCATATTTAGACCGGACAGTGATGTGTTACGTCCTTTATACCATCTATTATGCCTATTCCTATTATCTGTATTTATTCATACTTTGTGGTTGTAGCAATGTCATTATATATTGATTGTATATGTCTAGACTTCCATTTAGATTTCTATCACACTTTTATTCTTCCAAAAAAAATCCCATCTCTAACCAAACAAATACCAAAAAACCCTTCTTTTCAACTCTATTGAAATAGTTTTATATTTAGAGCTTGCATAATTATATTCACTTTTATAGTCACCGTTTAGACTGATGCATTCCATTCATCATTACATAGCACATATCTATTATTCACATCATAGAGATAAATCATTATTTTTATCATGTACCAAATCTACTGCTACAACTTCTTTTTTCTAATAGTTTCAATTTTTATATCCATCTTGATGTATTCATGAGATCGTTTTACAAGTAGATTTCTACCTTTCTATCATTTGTATTTGTAGTTTTTATAATAAAACCCCTGCTTTTGCCAAGTAAAAAACAAAACCATCCTTTCTTTTAAACTACTTTTAATAATGTTGTTGTATTTACAGTTACCATATCTATAAAGTTTTACACATTATATCATAGCGATGTACTAGATTTATAGCTGTTTCCTATAATATACCATCATAAGATATATACGGTATCGCTTGTATTACGTGTTGTATGGATTTATGTCACTTTACATTTACAATCCTTTAATAATTTGATATATATATATATCTGCATAGATTCGAACACATTTCTAGATTTAAAATTTCCTTTGAGCTGTGTTTATATTTAGCATCTCTATTGATATATCTATCAACATACGCAATGCTCTTTGAAAAATACAATATCTTATTGGAATATATCATGACTTAAGTTACCTGTTAAATTTTAAATAGAGATCGAATAGATCAAAAAAAAAGTTTATTCCCATTTCTACACATCTACTCGTTTTGTTTAAAGATAGCTATCCTTAGAATTTTACATTTAAAATCCAATTCCTAAATGCAATGACAAAACAAACAGCATCGAATTCCCACCAATGTCTTCCAAAACCATCAAGATACCTCCACCAGCCAAACAACTGCCAGCGAAAAAAACACACAACACTCTTTTCACTAACAGTTCTCATCACATCAGAAAAATGGAACCAAACGAAAAGAAAACCCTGGAGAAACACACGCAGCAAATCACAAAAACCTCTAAAAAAACCCAAACCAACTCGCTCAACTCCAATCAGTGCCACTGACCCTGAACGTTATTTTAAAAACTAACCGAAGTTCTACATCTACGCTAACTCAAAGAATAAGCAATACTCTGTCAAAAGAACTTTAGAAAGCGAACTAATGAACGAAATAGAAAAAAACCAAAAAATCTCAACCACTAAAAAATAAGAAAATAACTACCCAAAAAAAAAAACCAAAAAAACCCTACTTAAAAAGACCCACCATATAAATACCCACGTTCCCAAAAATAAAACTGATCAATAACCACCAAATACGTCAAAGGACAACAAGAAACGAAAAGAAAAAAAAGAAAAAAAGAAAAAAAAAAAAACCAAAAGAAAATACATTTGTAAAACAAAAGTCCCCCAAACCAAAGCAACTTTAATTTACCTCAAAAAAAAATATTCCCAACTGAAGAATAAACGCATAGAGCCTCATTCGATCAAAATAAAAATACCACCCAGAAATAAACACAAAGCCGAAAGAGAAACGTAACCATTGACAAGATCTCCCAAAGGATCCGTCACAATAAAACGTACACTACAATCAAGCAAACCAAAGAAATAAAAGCCCTGGAAGACGAGAAACACAAACGCAATTAGAGAGATTTTAAAAACCCCGCTGCTATTAACGACACGACGCCACCTCGAACCCACCGAAACAAACGCTACACGCCCACGCTAATAAAAGCCACGGCGACAGAGTTAAAATCCGAGCCGCTGCTTCACGCAACGACCCGTAGAAACCATTGCACGCCTTTAAAAGCAGAATAGCCCGGCAAAAAAAAATATCCGACTACAGAACTCGATTCAAACCAAACCTTGATCGTCACCACCCGAACCGAGAACCGTACCGGTCAGGAAGAACGCCATAGCCCTTAGCGCACACCCACTGCGACCAGAACAAACCCGTGCGATGGATCCCTACAAAGCCACCTCCGAACTGCGACACCCAAGAACTTGCGGCAGCCCAACCCCGCGCTGCCGGCCCCGGACGGAGCGCGGCTCCCGGCGGCAAAGCGGCTCCTCCGGCGGCTGCTCCGGCGCGCAGGGGCGGCGCCGCCCCGGAGACCCCCCCGCCCCCGCCCGCTCCCCCTGCCCGGGGGGCCCCGGCGGCGCCCGAGCCCCGCGCCCGGAGCGGACAGAGCGGCCGGCACCGGCCGGGCCGGCGCAGCAGCGCCCGCGCCGCCTCTGCCGCCCTTGGCCGGCCCGGCGCCAGCTGCCCTCGGCTCCGCACGGCGGCTCGCACCGGCAAAGCGGCTCCGCCGCTGCCGCGCCAAATTCCCCGTGCGCCTCGGCACCCGCCCGGCCCGGGCCGGCAGCGCTCCCGAGCGGCAACGCTCCGGGCCGGGCCGCGGCCACAAGAAGCGCCCTCAAATGCAGCGGCACAGCCCGACTGCAGCCCTGCAAACGCCGCCAGAGCTGCGGCTTCCCGCAACTCAACCCCGAAACTGACGCCGCGGGCGGCGCTCACCTCGCTTCAACAAGGGCAAAGAAATGGCTTCTCCCCTTCAAGTTCATCCCCTAGGAGAGCAGAAAAGAAGGGGCTTTCCTCCAATGAAATCCTTCAAGCCATGTGCAAAGGGGGATTTTGACCTCCATTCAAACCCTTGCAAAGGAGGGACACCAGCGCTGTCCCCTCCATTTAAACCTTAGGATGATGAAAATGGGCTGGCTACCTTCAAATCAAAGCCATCCGATGACAACACTACTTTGCCCATTCCCGTTCAAATGGAACGCAGGGATTCCCTGTCACCCCTGGGATACCCCTAACAGCCGGGAAAAGGCAGCTTTTCCTTCAACCGACATCCTTGGAACCGCAAGCGAAAGCGGATCCCCCCCAGTTCCAACACAGACAAGATTAGGAGAGTAGCTGCTTGCCTCTCCTTCATTTCTTTTGTCTTCACAAGCTCCCTTTTTGTTCCTGGGGAAGCGGGGAGGGGGGACTGCCAAGATCCAATTGAAAAGGGAAAGGACCAAAGTCCCCGCTCCAAATCCACACGCGCTCACCCGTTCGGCTGCTGCTTCCCGGCACAAAGATTCGTCCCTCGGCACCTCCTTGAAGCGATGCTCCGCGGATCCAAGCGCGTATCCAGGTGTTCGCCCAGACGCTGCGAGAAGCTCTCGCAGTCCTTCCATGAGACAGCCCCGGGAGCCCCCCCATGAACCCCTCTACTCAGCAGCTCCATGCAAAAGGCAGCTGAGGCGAAGCCTCCCCCTAAAACAGCCTCGCACCCCCCCCCCCCGGCAGGAGCCGGCCCCTCATCATCCTCACAGCTCACACCTGGCGCTGATGCCACTCTCCAACAGCGCCTCTCCCCGTCCAGCACACAGCCCGCTTCTCACAGACACAGAGCCAACAGAAATCTGCTCCGGGTGCTGGCTGTTCTTAGTCCGTCTGCTTCCACAATTCAGACACGGACGTGCGCTGATGGCACTGAGGGAAAGCTTTCCAGTGCACAAAACTGTCATTCTGGTAGCACGCTTTGAGACGCCTTCAGAAAAAGCAGAATCAGCGCCGCCTCCTAAGAGCCCTGCTGAGGAACCCCGCCCTCCTTGGGACACCCAATGCAGCAGAGCTCGAAAAACGAGGGCAAAAGTCAAGCTTGGAGTGGAAAAGGACAATAGAAATACAGCAGCCTTTCAAGAAAGCCTTCACATAGTAATAGTGGGAGCCGGTCCCATTTCTTCTTTCCTTGCTCTCTGGAATGACATCAATACGAAGTAAAAAACCCACACGAAACACAAGGCAGAGCTGGGATTTGACACGTCTTCCTTTTGGCTCTCGGGATGACAAGCGCCTCTTCCGGGACTGCGACACGCTTTGGGCGCTGGCAGAGAACGGAGGCAAAAGGTGCCAGAGAGCCCTTTCTATCGCCTTCAGCCCCTGCAGCTGTTCTGAGGGTTCCAGGGCACAGCTCGGTCCGTTCCTAGATCAAAACCTCACGGCAATATCTTCAGAACTACTACGCATCTCCAGTCGGAACCTTCTACATTCCTGTAAACAAATGAGTGCATAGAGAGGGTTTCTCCCCAGCTGAGTTTAGAGACCAATTCCTATTCTTTAGCAATACCTAGAAAACCGAATGCCTTGCCAGGTTTTAGCATCCTACACCCACTCACCCCTCCCTGTGCATTTGGTGGCAGCTTTGGGTCCCTCTGGGGGACGGCACCCAGCGTGACCCCCGCCCCTCGCCCGCCCCCCACCTGCTCCTGCACCGCCGTGGGGCTCCCTCTCCCGGGCACCTTGGGCTGCCCCCAACGGCATCAGAGCCCCGAGTCTTCACCCCGCCTTTCCCTGACCCCCAAAGAAGGCTCCGAACGAATCCGACTGCCCCGGACAGCAGCGCAGCGCTTCCCCCAAGCCCTTCCCACACGTGCATAGCCCCAGCAAGGGATTCTGCTGCAACAAGAAAGGGGGGGCAGCCCCCAGAAGGCTTGAGGTTCCTGCCCAGCCTCGCTGTCACGGGCCAGGGGCAGCGAGAGAGGGAGCGGCACAGACGGCGGGGACGGCCCGGCACGGAGCGGGGGCCGCTCTCAGCGCGATGCCGGCAAAGCCGCAGCTCCGGCGCTGTCGGCCGCGCTGCTTGAGCGGCACGGGGGGATCCGCCGAGAGCCTCCGGCCCCGCGCGGGGACTCCCGCAAGGGCCCAGGGGCGCCGGGCTCCGGTCCTCGGGGCTTTATTCTCCGGCAGCCCGAGCCCCGCTGCTGCGGGGCAAAGAAGGAAAGGGGGCACGGGAAGAGAGGAGCGAGAGCAGGGCACGACAAAGGGCGGCGAGGGAGCTCGGGCTGTGCAGGAAAGCGGCACGGGAAGGGAAAGCCCGGGACGAGGGTACACGGAGGCTGGGCAGAGGAAGGAGACAGGGGGAACAGAAGGGAGTAGCGGGCTAGGGACAGGACAGGAAGGAGCCGGCTTTGCGGGGGGAGAGGGAATGGGGGAAAGGGAGCGAGAGAAGGCGAAGACGGGGAGAAGGAAGGAGGGCTAGAGAGAGGGACAGGCGGGGAAGCCCCCCAGAGCCCCGACTGCACCCCGAGCCCGGCCCGGCGCCTCGCCCTGCCCGGGATGCTGCGGCGCTCGGCGGAGCTCGGCTCGCTCCGGAGACGCTCGGCTCCAGTCGGCTCTTGGCGCCTCAACTCGGCTCTTGGCGCCTGCATTCGCCTCTTCGGCCGAGCTCGCCTCGCTTCGGCCCAACTCCCAGCCGCTCTGTGCCTTCGGCGCGCCTCGGCTCCGCTCGCCTCGCCTCGGCTCCCCGACGGCGGGCGGGCAAGCGCCGCCGCCTCCCGTTCAGCTCGCCCGGCTCGGGGCTCTCCCGCTGCCGCGTCCCGCGGGCGGCCCGGCCACGGCGCGGACACGACCGGGAGCGCGGGCTCGGGCAGGAGCTCATTAGGCTGGGAGCGCACTGGCGCTAAGCAGCGCGCACGAGAGCAGCAGGCTCGCTTCGCCTGAGCTCGGCTCGCTTCGCTTCAGGCAGCCTCGGAAGCCTCGCCTCGGTTCGCTCGAGGCCGTCAGGGTCGGCCGCTCTCGCCTTGCTTCGGCCGAGCTCGTGCGATTCCCCCGAAGGCGGCGGCGTTCGGTTGTGGTTTTAGAAATAGCCTCCTCTATCGATTGGATCTCTCTACAGTTAGATTTATATTTCTAGAATACGTCTATTAATCCAAAGAAAAACCCCATCTCTAACCAAATAAATACACGAAAACACCTTCTTTTAAACAGTATCGAAATATTTTTATACTTTGTGTAATTATACTCACATTTATATTTATCGTTTCTTTTGATGCAATCTATTAATAATTATCTATAATATCTATAAAATTCTAGACATGTATTTAAAGTATTATTTATATTATGTATCGTATCTACTGCTGCAACTGATTTTTTCTTCTAGTTTTAAACTTTATCTGTATGTATTTATGATATCTTTCTAGACTTAGATTTCTACCTTCATATTCTTTGTATTTATCATTTTTATCATCAAAACCCTGCCTATTGACAAGTTAAAAAAACCGCTTTCTTTAACGATCTAAAAAATATTTTTATACTTATAATTTTCATATTTCTATTTATAATTTGCTCTCTAGTACGTGATAACATACCTGCTCCTGCACCGCAGCGGGGCTCCCTCTCCTGGGCACCTCGGGGTGCCCCCAACGGCATCAGAGCCCCGAGTCTTCACACCCCCCCCCCCCCCCTTTTCCTCTAGTTAGAAACTACACTGGAACTTTTTTCTGGAAACAAAGACATGACCTAAATCCTCTCCCCATGTCCTAGACAGAGAGATGTTCAGTTCTTAGTTGACTGGGCAGCAGTTTCTTCAATAGAATGATAAACAATATGGAAAGGTTTTAGCTACAAGTAAATAGGCAAATCTGAACAAGGTCCTGGTGGCCAGCCACTGCAGTTCTTTTGAAGCAATTTTTTAAACAATCAAATACTGATACCACAAAAAATAAAGCAAAAAGCTGACTACTGGCTAAGAAAGAAGGAAAAATTAACTTTTGACGACAACAACAACATTCCAAGGACACAGGCTTTTTTCCAATCTCAGACCTTATTACTACTACCTCTCTTGGGAATTCTCATCGTGGATCCCAAAAGGAATAAATCCCTCAGCGTGTCCTAAAGCACCAAGGAGCTACCTACAAGTGAAGGTGGCTACTTTCAGTGCAGACACAGCTGATGACACAGCAGTGGCACAGTTCCGTGCTGCACAGGGATAGTACTGTCTCCTCTTCTCCAGCAGCTGACTCTCTCCTGCCATGGCTTCTGTAAATGCATCAGAGCATGACCTTAACCACAAACAGGCAAGAAAACACCATCCGAAGTCTTTCATTAAGCAGTACAAGAAGGGTTCCAAGCAGAGACCAACAGAATTTCAAGGAAGCAGTATGCAATTAAACCCCCTCAGATTTGTTCAAGTAGCCGGCAAAATGGAACCATTCAGAAACGACAAAGAAAACCCCCCCAAGTATTTATACAGGAGTCCTTAATGTCAGAAAGGGGATGACAGGTTATGTTCAGATAAGATGAATGTTTATTTGGATCTATAAATAAACTTCTCTCGTGGTCCTTTGCCAAAAAATAGAACCTACAAGTGAACACCTACACCTGCCTAAAGAGACCTAACGAGCCCCTGGCAGCCACCGGCATCAAAGCGCAGTGGATGTTTCTAATCCAGGCTAAGGAGAACAATATCACCTTTTGTTCTCTCCAGTTTGTTTCCTCTGCAGTCCTAGCTGCTTCTTATGATTTTTACAGTCTCTGTATCTTCTCGGGCAGCGCTGAGTCTGACGACCGGGATACGAGAGTCCTTCCCTGCCCTACGGAGAGAACCAGGAAAAAAAGTTCAAAAAAGAACAGGGCAGTTTGAAGTTAATACCTCCGACGAGAAGCAGCACCCGACAAACAGAGCAACGGTGAACAAAGCGTGACACCTCCCTGGGGACAGAAGACTTACAAACTCTCCGGGATTTACAATTCCAGTAACCAAGCCCTTCAGCACAGCAGCCAAGTGTCCCATCAGGTGGTGCTGCACCAAAGCACGATCCGAGAGGTTCCAAAGAGTGAAATGCACATTATTGTCCAAAGACGTAAAATCTTGCAAAATAACAAAACTACAATAGATCTAAACTACAGGGCAAGAGTACCAGTGTTAGCTTGAGGAGCTGGAACCATCCAGGTGAGCAACTGCTAACCGGATCCTCAACAGAGTTTGAGGAACCCTTCAGGATACAGAAGGGTTTTCCCCAGAAATTGCACAGGCCGAGTTTTGATAGAAGTACACTTGCCAGATGCTCAGAAACGTCACCCATCCTCCTCCAGGTGTCCTGAGAGAGCTGCGAATGGCTCTCACCTGGTTTGAGCTGGTTCTGTAAGGGCTCAGGGTGAATTTCACCAGATGCAACCAAACTGGGCAACACCCAGTGGGACAGAAGGAACCCAAAGCTTGTTTTACCCAAAGCTTGGGTAAGCAGAGCTCCAGCAAATACCGAGGAAACGGACAGAACGGGGTAACAAATAATAAACATACCTTTTTTTTTTTTTTTTTTTTTTTTTTTTTTTCAGATGAGCAAAACAATTAAGGAGAAGGTGAAAACCTCACCATGACTGAACATTTCATCACCTGTAAGCTGACCATCCTTAGCATAGAGGACTCCAAATTTAAAATTCACCGATCCCTGGAAAATAAAACCAAATATTATTTGGTGAACAGTCAAACAGAAGACATAAAAATTTGGTTCCTCTAATCTTTGCCTACATCCTACACGTTAGAACATACATTTTATACCATCTCCTACTACACAATAATTTACCTTTAAACTTTGATAGTATAGCATAAAATCATTAACTTAGACGGGTGATCAATTATTATTAAGTTGGTGCTTCAAGTTATTTTTGCTGTCAGGTTCAAAAAAACATGACTTCTTTTTACTGTAACGAGCAATTGATTTAGAAGTCATCAAAAGCCCATCCAAATACAAAGCCGTATTCACCGGACGGGTCTGTGAGCAAGAAGTAGTTAGGCTTGTACTCACCTCTTGCCCTTCAAGAACCAATAAATCCTGTCAACAAAAACAGCATCTTTAGCCCCCTCCTACTAAAGATTCTACAAGGATGATGGTTTTATTTGTGTTTAGAAGTTTGGATTTGAAATGGCCAGCTCAATGGATAAAGAGACAGTTTAAGTAGTATTAGATTATTATTATTATTCTTATTAGCTACTGGAAGAAACAAACCGGTAGGATCTATACTTAATTCCTTCTATTTCCAGGAAATCATAAAGAAAAAGAACCAAACCAAAAAAAGTCACTTCCTACCTTTTGTATCTCAGGATGAAAAATGTCTCTTGGGCTCTTCTCCAGTTTCTCCAGACTCCTGGCACTGAAATGCAAATGAACGAGTGCTTTATCGGAGGGCAAGTGCACATTCCAACCCCGAACCCCCAACCGATGGCAGTTACAGCGCTTACAAAATGAATCCTTCCCAGAGCCTCTGGGAAATGGAACGGTTTGTGCAACTGCCATTTCTTCCCCAAAATACTAACTCCCAACACTTCCTAAATTTAGTTTGCATTTTAAAAACAGAAATTAGGGAGACTCAGGGTGGAGATCAGGTTGAAATTGATTTCCTTCTAAAGCACAGGGGCTCTGTTCCATCACCCTTCACTTTGGCTCCACACGGAATCACGGGGAGCATTTTAGGAGGGCTCAAGAACCAATTCTATTTCTCTCTTTTTTCTAGTTCTCTCTCTTCCTAAATAATTCAAGGCAAGTCAAATGAAAAAGGACAAGTTCAGCATCAAATTCACACTTTTCCCCTTTGTCTGCTCAAGAACAGCCTTTAAAACCACTTCTTGCTGCCTTCAACGGTTAAGACTTGCAAAACAGTTTCGCAAGTTTGATAGGTTTATCATAAAAACCACAGAACGCAAGCTCTGAATTACAGGAAAAGGTACACAGGCAAATATCTCAGCTGATGGTGGCTTATTTGTAAACACAGACCTTAACGGAGATTGCACGGAGAATGTTTCAGTGGGACTCGAAGGGAAAAATATTTTCTGAGTACCCTGTAAACAAGAAAAGCTAGGATATATTACAGGACATACCCACGTGTTCTGCATATTCAAATAGGATTATCAA
>NW_027509865.1:716467-733967 GCF_051311805.1 Agelaius phoeniceus
TATACATTTCTATTTATAAATAAATTTCTATTCTATATTACATCTCTCCCTAGTACTTAAATTTATTTCTCTATTTTTATACCTATTTTTACATAGTAAGTATATATTTGTTAGGATTTTTGCTTCTGTAACGCTTACATTATTTAAAATAATTCCCCTGCCCCTACCCGGATAAAAGCCAAAAAGAACCCCCTTTAATTTCGACT
Organism: Agelaius phoeniceus; assembly: GCF_051311805.1. Lineage (NCBI taxonomy): Eukaryota > Metazoa > Chordata > Aves > Passeriformes > Icteridae > Agelaius > Agelaius phoeniceus. The sequence goes on from NW_027509865.1 coordinate 716,674, forward strand.
GCATTTAAATTTGTAAAAAAAATCGGTTTTTTTCATCTTTATATCCACATTTATATTTCAAATGTATATTGATGTGTAATGTTTATTTTTACATTTATAATTTCCGATTTTTTATAAGTTTATATTCTATTTTACATCTGTTCCTATTTCTTCTATTTATTGACATCTTTTTATTCATATCTTTCTATATTTAATCTATATTTCTGTGTTAGGATTTTTACTTCTGTAACTCTTCCATTATTTAAAATAAAACCCCTGCCTCTACCCAAATTCAAGCCAAAAAGAACCCCTTTCTTTTCAACTCTATTTCAATCTTTTTTAAAATTGTATTTTTCAGGTTCATATTCACATTGACATTTAAACTGTATATCAATGTCTACTCTTATTTGTATTCTATATTACATCCCTTCCTATTATTTCTATTTCCTTAGGTTTTATATTTATATCTTGATTATCTATCTCAATATTTAGAAACAGGTAAGAGTAATATCTATATTCATATTATTTCAAATAAAAACCCTGCCTCTAACCCAAGAAGAACCCCAAAAACCCCAACCCTTTCTTTTAGACAATATTTAAATAGATTTTACCCCTAGGTTTTCCTATTGATAGTCACATTTCTATTTATAACGTGTATTGCTTACTGGTCCATTTCTCTTTATCAATGTCAATTTATAAATCAATTGATATTCTATATTCCATCTATTCCGAGGACTTATTTCTATATTTTTATACGTATTTTGATTCATTGATTATCTATTTCTGCCTTCAGATTTTCACTTCTGGAACACTTGTATTATTTCAAATAAAACCCCTGCCTCTACTCAAACAAAAGCCAAAAAATTCCCTTTCTTTCCAACTATATTTACATCTTCTTCTATTTCTATTCCCATTTCTCATTTATATTGCCACATAAGGTCATTTCTATTCTATACTACAACTCTTCATATTACTGACATAGATTTAGATTTCAATTTCTATCCATAGTTTCGTCATTTCTCTTTCTAGACTTATGATAGATGTCTATCTTAAGATTCACATTTCTATAATACTTCTATTATTTCAAATAAAAGCCCTGCCTCTAACCAAACAAAAACCAAAGACACCCCTTTATCTAAACCATATTTAAAACTCTAAAAATCATCTCATTTTTCATCATTCTCTTCACATTTACTTTTATAATTTTTATTTATTACATTTGTAGGTATTATACATACTAGAGAGAATACCTTTTAATAGAATAATAGATATATAGTATTTTTATATCCTAGATATTCTTTTACTTCTATTTCTTTATATTCAATATTTAGAGAGATCGGTATACGCATTATATATTTGGAGATCTGGATTTTTATTTTTATATTATTTCCATCTAGAAAAAAAACCCCAGCCTATAACCTAATAAAAAAAATCCCAAAGAATCCCCAATTCCTTTTAACTCTATCTAAATATTTTTTTATTTACAACCAATCTTTATATATCTTTGTATACATATATAATAGACTATCATTTCTATAGATTAGCATCTGTTACAATAATATACTATATAGTATAGTTTTATGTGTTTATCTATTTGTTTTCTCTATTTATGTTTACCACTATCATTTTATATTTGTTTTTATATAGATATTTATTTCTACTTTAATTAATCTATATATTAGACCGTATCAATTCATTAACCCAACGCATCAGAACCACACAAATACCGCACCTTCGGCAGCACCGGTACGCAGCCCACGCTCATCCCATCGCAGCGTATCCAAACCAAACCTATTTCTAGGACTAACAGAACAAAGACCCCACAACATTTAACCCTAAGAAAAACTCAAATCAACCGAACTGTCAAGACATTTGAAATCCCACTATAACTAGCCCAAAAGCTCCGTACATTCTCATCATAAACTTCCTCCTCAACCAATGGCTCAAAACCCCAAAAAACTCAGATACACATGGAAAATGACAGAACTGCTAGTCAAAACAAACACCCGTGAAAAATTAAATCCAACCAACTCACTAAACTCAAAACCCTACAACTGACCCTAAACATTACTAAAAAAAGCCCCCAAAGCTCTACCTTGAGGCTAACTCACAAATAATAACCAATCATCTAGAAAGGTTATCTTCCAAATTTTAAAACAACTCATTAAAAGCATGAAAATAAAAAAAATCGAAACTATTAAAATACTAAAAAATATCACTACCCAAATTGAAAGACACATTGCCTCTAGAAACCCACCGTATACAAATGCCCCTGTCCCCCAAAAGAAAACCAGAAACAAAACAGCAAAGCAGAAAGAAATCGGAACTTAGGAACGCTAAAACCAGAACGTTCAAGAAGTCCCACCATATCCCTGATCGTACACCGACTACAAACAACGTGAAACGATACAAACAATTCTTAAAGACCGCCTTAAAACCACTACATTAAAAACCCTTTCAACAATTCAAAACTGCATTGAACAAAAGCCATCTCATAAATTAACACCCAAAACTCCAGCAGCCCAGCTGGCCCTACCAAATCTCTCTGTTGATACACACAGTAAACAAAACCAAAATCCCAGGAATGCCTATCAGAAGTCGAGGAAAGAAACCTCTTGAAATTTATCCTACCTCAAATACAAACCAACCCCTCCAGAAAGTTAGCTTCACTCAAAAAAACTATTTACACAGAGGTAATAAGACCAAGAAATAAAACAACACACCATATAACGAACCACCAACGAATACAACAGCGAAGGAAAAAAAAAAAAACCCCACGTTTTTTTCTTTTTTTTTATTTCAACTAGCTTCCTTTATTAGCTAGAACCAAAGATTTTGCCAGGGCTGTAACAACAACAACAACTTCTTTTTCTTCTTCTCCTTCTGAAATGTCCCTTCTCCTTCCCAAATTCCTTACAACTTCTGAGTTTGAATCCAAGCCAAAAGCAAAATTCGTGCACTTGTGAGTCCGGTGCTCCTGTCAGATTCTCTGTCTCCCTCCACATCTTCTTACACTTTCAGTCTGAACGCTGTCCTGCCCTGATGAGTTTGACAGAAGAATTGGCACATGTTAAGAGAGCATTTCCCTCCCTCCCTCCCTCCCTCCCTCCCTCCCTCCCCAGAGCTGGTTTCCTTAGCGCATTTCAATCGATCCCAAGCCCGCAATGATGCGCGCTCTGCCGGAAAGGGGAAACACGTGCTAGTGAACAGCAGCTCAGAAACAATTCTTTTCTAATGTTACCTGCTCTACTTGACTGCTCGCTAACACAAGTCTCATTTTACCATTGCAGGGAGAAGGCTGTAGGAAAATGTCTGATGAGCAGCCACAAAAGGCCTCACTCCCTGCTACACAGCCTGCAACAACCCCGGCAGAGCGGAGCAGCCAAATCATCGCGCTCTCCTTGCCGTGGGCAAGGGTAGAAGATGACTGGGGGAGGCACATAAAAAGAAGGGAAACGCTCCTATAAATGCACAGCCATTTGCTTTCAGAAGCCCAGAGTTCAGGATCTTCTCTAGGAAGCCAGACGTGACATGATATTTCTAAGATTTTCTTCTTCATCGAAGGAAATGTCCGTACATACACACTCTTACAAACGTACCTACGGTTCTGGGGTTTTTTTTCTTCTGAAGCTCCAAGAATGATTTCCCACCTTGATTCATTCAGAAGAAACGGCCCCTGTGACTCAGGTCAGAAGGGCGGCCTGCGTTTTTGATCACGACAGCTTTTGGCTTTACCCTGTGAGCAGGAGCAGCAAGAGCTGAGGCTCAGCAGAGGCTGACCCCGACCAGCCCCTTCCTCCCTTCCCCGTGTCACAATGACTTCCAGGCAGAAGGATGCAAAGCAGGTTTGTGTCTTTTCTCTTCAGTGCCAAGAGGTAAAAGATGTAGGCTTTGAAATAACTAATGACCCTCTCTTGGAACTCTCCCAAGGACAGTTTGAAAGCAAAGACAGAAGATTGCTGCTAAATCCATATGGGATAAGGATGAGAGCAGCAAGGATCCGAGGCCAGCAGCGTTGCCAGGCAGTGTCACGTCCCTGCCACCTTGTGACAAGGCACACAGCTGCAAAGCCCCAAAGCCTGCAAGCCCTGCAGCTGCCGCACGGATGGACCTGGTTCCCTTCCCAGGTGCCCAGAGGGACACCTGAGGGCAGGTGTCGTCCCCCGCCCCCCGAGGGCGCACCCAGAGCCCCGGGCAGGGACGGAGTCACTGACGGCTCTCTGGGGACGAGACCCTCCCTGCAGGTGACACCGGCTTGTCCTCTCCCTGTGGCACAGGGACCTCCAGGCTCTAGGACCAGCCTCATTTTGTCAGCATCCAGGTGCTGTGCTAGAGCCAGAGGGGTCAAGGCTTTCCAGAACCATAGGATCCGTAACATCCTTGCGGTTGGAAAAGCCTTCTAAGGACATCGAGCCCAGCTGCTGCCCCCCGAAATCAGGTCCCTAAACACCACATCTTGACATCCTTGACATGTCTCCAGGCATGGGGACTTCCCTGGGCTCCTATGCCTGAGCACCCTTTCAGTGAAGAAATTTTCCCTCCAATCCAATCTAAGCCCTCCCTGCTGCAAGTTGAGGCCATTTCCTTTTGCCGTGTCACTTCTTACCTGGGAGACCTCGGTACTTCAACCTTACCTGCTCCTTCCCTAGGCGGTCTCTGGCTTGGCCGGAGGAGAGGAGGAACACTCCCACCACAGGAATGGCAGCTCAGGAGGTCCCACACCAAGGCCAGGGGGAGCAGCCGTCCTCGCCAGAGCTCGCACGTCCCTTCTTCTCAGAGATTGGCTCTGCTTTTCCTCCCGGGCAGATCTCTGCTGAGTGCTTCACAATTGCCTGTTTGGAGGAGGGGGGGAAAAGAGGTTAGCCAAGTTTTTTATCCAGACTTAGCTGCTGGCTTTGCCTCCTCCTGACTTCCTTCTGCTAAGAAAACAGCTGCCTTTGGACTTCTAGGGGCAACTTGCACGTCATGCCTGAAAAGGAACTACAGAAAAGCGCCTCATTTATAAAGCCTCAGCCAAGAAGACAGATGCAGCTGCAGCTTTGCCATGCCCACTGCCTGCAGAGCCGGCAGGCACCAGGCCAGCTCTGCTCCTCCTTCAAGTTGTTCCCAAAGCTGCTGGAAGAACTGAAGGCTACTTTGGCCTTCCATTGCTCGGCTTGTCCCGAGAAAGAGCTTTGAGTGTTGTTACCCCTCCAGAAAGGAAGGGCCTTTCTGTCTCACACGCTCGGTGACACAAGGCTACGCAGCCTCTGCTCCAGGTGGGAAGGGCTTCCTTCCTCCTCTGGCACCCGGCTGGCACAGGACACAGGTTGCTCAGAGGTCCTGGGGCTGCCCCATCGCTGCAAGTGCTCAAGGCCCGTCGGTGCTCTGCGATGAGGCTCTGAGCAAGCTGTTCGATGGAAGCACGTCCCTGCCCACGGCGGCAGCAGCCTTGGAATGAGGTGATCTTTAGAGCCCCTTGCAACCTGAATTCTTCCATGATTCTGGGAACTGAAAAAAGCAGGGAAAGAAATCTGTAAAGGTCACTAAATGCATCAAAGCACATCCCCAAGGATCCAATCCTCAGCAGCCCATGCAAGGCAAGGTCAGAGCTCTCTGCCCACCGAGGACACGGCAAGCAGCACGGACCTTTCTCCCACTCTCCAGCACGGAGAAGTGGGAAGCCAGAGGGAGTCCGTCTGTTTACAGACACCGGAGGGCGGCGGGACGGGGCGGGGCGGGCGGTCTTACCTTGCAAAGCTGGCGGCAGAAAGGGCGGGCAGCGCCGCCGCCCCGCCGGGATTTTCCGGCCCGCCGTCGCTTCCGCCGCGCGAGAGGCGCGTGCGCGGGCTCGGGGGGGGTGCAGCCCCGTTCCCGTTCCGACGGCGTTCGCCCGCCCCCGCTCGCTGCCCCCGGCCCGCGGAGCGCTGCGACCGCGCCTCCGCCGCCCGCCGAAAGCGGCCCCGCCGGGCCGCGCCCCCCCCCCCCGGCCATTCTTCTCAGCCATCGTGTCCCTTTTGCACTCCTGAACGTCTTTCACCCCTCCCGGCCATTTACCGAGCCCGCCCCGCCCGCCCCTCGCTCCCGCCCCGCCCGCCCCTCGCTCCCGCCCCGCCCCTCGCTCCCGCCCCTCGCCCTTGCCTCGCTCGGCAGCCGCGCCCTTGCCCCGCCCCCGGCAGCCAGCGGCGAGGGGCAGGGCGCTGGCTCGGGGGGCTGCAGTACCGGGCTCTGGCCACAGGGCGGCAGACTCCCGGGTCCGCGATATCCCCGCTCTTTTGGCCGCCATTTTCAGAAGGTCAAACAAACTCCCGCGACAGTGGTGACGCGCCACTCCCAACATGGCGGCCGAGAGGACCCCCCCCCCCCCCTCGGGCGAGAGAGGCGGTTACTCACATGCCGGTCAGAAACACGCCAAAATACGCCCGCCCGCGGCGACGCTGACCACACAGCCCGTGTCGGGCACACCTGAAACGCAAGAGAAAATCCCGCCGGGGCCGCGCCGGCATCGGTGTTCCGTGCAGGCAGTCCGGATAGACACACCGGGGTCCTCCGCTTTCCCGCCCTTTTCGCCGCCATTTTCAGAAGGTCAAACAAACTCCCGCGACAGTGGTGACGCGCCACTCCCAACATGGCGGCCGAGAGAGGACCCCTCGGGCGAGAGAGGCGGTTACTCACATGGCGGTCAGAAACACGCCAAAATACGCCCGCCCGCGGCGCCGCTGACCCCACAGCCCATGTCGGGTACACCTAAAACGCCACAAAAATCCCGCCGGGGCTGCGCCGGCGTCGGTGTTCCGTGCAGGCAGTCCGCATAGACACACCAGGGTCCTCCGCTTTCCCGCCCTTTTCGCCGCCATTTTCAGAAGGTCAAACAAACTCCGCCACGCGCCACGCCCAAGAGGGCTGCCTGGCGGCGGCGCCGGGCTGCAGTACCGCGCTCTGCCCACAAGGCGGCAGCACTGCCGCCCACCCCAGCCGGGGGCGCCGCGCGCCTTGGGCCTGCGGGCGGCCAAGGCGGCAAAAAAGAACAGGGGCCATCCCCCCCAAAAACTCCTCGAAAAATAAATGCCAAAAACCTGCCTCTTACCAAACAAGAACCAAATAAGCCCCCTTTCTTTCATGCCTTCTTGAAATAAATTTGATAGTTCTAGTTTTTCTAGTTCTATTCACACCCATATTTAGACCGGACAGTGATGTGTTACGTCCTTTATACCATCTATTATGCCTATTCCTATTATCTGTATTTATTCATACTTTGTGGTTGTAGCAATGTCATTATATATTGATTGTATATGTCTAGACTTCCATTTAGATTTCTATCACACTTTTATTCTTCCAAAAAAAATCCCATCTCTAACCAAACAAATACCAAAAAACCCTTCTTTTCAACTCTATTGAAATAGTTTTATATTTAGAGCTTGCATAATTATATTCACTTTTATAGTCACCGTTTAGACTGATGCATTCCATTCATCATTACATAGCACATATCTATTATTCACATCATAGAGATAAATCATTATTTTTATCATGTACCAAATCTACTGCTACAACTTCTTTTTTCTAATAGTTTCAATTTTTATATCCATCTTGATGTATTCATGAGATCGTTTTACAAGTAGATTTCTACCTTTCTATCATTTGTATTTGTAGTTTTTATAATAAAACCCCTGCTTTTGCCAAGTAAAAAACAAAACCATCCTTTCTTTTAAACTACTTTTAATAATGTTGTTGTATTTACAGTTACCATATCTATAAAGTTTTACACATTATATCATAGCGATGTACTAGATTTATAGCTGTTTCCTATAATATACCATCATAAGATCTATACGGTATCACTTGTATTACGTGTTGTATGGATTTATGTCACTTTACATTTACAATCCTTTAATAATTTGATCTATATATCTGCATAGATTCGCAACACATTTCTAGATTTAAAATTTCCTTTGAGCTGTGTTTATATTTAGCATCTCTATTGATATATCTATCAACATACGCAATGCTCTTTGAAAAATACAATATCTTATTGGAATATATCATGACTTAAGTTACCTGTTAAATTTTAAATAGAGATCGAATAGATCAAAATAAAAGTTTATTCCCATTTCTACACATCTACTCGTTTTGTTTAAAGATAGCTATCCTTAGAATTTTACATTTAAAATCCAATTCCTAAATGCAATGACAAAACAAACAGCATCGAATTCCCACCAATGTCTTCCAAAACCATCAAGATACCTCCACCAGCCAAACAACTGCCAGCGAAAAAAACACACAACACTCTTTTCACTAACAGTTCTCATCACATCAGAAAAATGGAACCAAACGAAAAGAAAACCCTGGAGAAACACACGCAGCAAATCACAAAAACCTCTAAAAAAACCCAAACCAACTCGCTCAACTCCAATCAGTGCCACTGACCCTGAACGTTATTTTAAAAACTAACCGAAGTTCTACATCTACGCTAACTCAAAGAATAAGCAATACTCTGTCAAAAGAACTTTAGAAAGCGAACTAATGAACGAAATAGAAAAAAACCAAAAAATCTCAACCACTAAAAAATAAGAAAATAACTACCCAAAAAAAAAAAACAAAAAAACCCTACTTAAAAAGACCCACCATATAAATACCCACGTTCCCAAAAATAAAACTGATCAATAACCACCAAATACGTCAAAGGACAACAAGAAACGAAAAGAAAAAAAAGAAAAAAAGAAAAAAAAAAAAACCAAAAGAAAATACATTTGTAAAACAAAAGTCCCCCAAACCAAAGCAACTTTAATTTACCTCAAAAAAAATATTCCCAACTGAAGAATAAACGCATAGAGCCTCATTCGATCAAAATAAAAATACCACCCAGAAATAAACACAAAGCCGAAAGAGAAACGTAACCATTGACAAGATCTCCCAAAGGATCCGTCACAATAAAACGTACACTACAATCAAGCAAACCAAAGAAATAAAAGCCCTGGAAGACGAGAAACACAAACGCAATTAGAGAGATTTTAAAAACCCCGCTGCTATTAACGACACGACGCCACCTCGAACCCACCGAAACAAACGCTACACGCCCACGCTAATAAAAGCCACGGCGACAGAGTTAAAATCCGAGCCGCTGCTTCACGCAACGACCCGTAGAAACCATTGCACGCCTTTAAAAGCAGAATAGCCCGGCAAAAAAAAATATCCGACTACAGAACTCGATTCAAACCAAACCTTGATCGTCACCACCCGAACCGAGAACCGTACCGGTCAGGAAGAACGCCATAGCCCTTAGCGCACACCCACTGCGACCAGAACAAACCCGTGCGATGGATCCCTACAAAGCCACCTCCGAACCGCGACACCCAAGAACTTGCGGCAGCCCAACCCCGCGCTGCCGGCCCCGGACGGAGCGCGGCTCCCGGCGGCAAAGCGGCTCCTCCGGCGGCTGCTCCGGCGCGCAGGGGCGGCGCCGCCCCGGAGACCCCCCCGCCCCCGCCCGCTCCCCCTGCCCGGGGGGCCCCGACGGCGCCCGAGCCCCGCGCCCGGAGCGGACAGAGCGGCCGGCACCGGCCGGGCCGGCGCAGCAGCGCCCGCGCCGCCTCTGCCGCCCTTGGCCGGCCCGGCGCCAGCTGCCCTCGGCTCCACACGGCGGCTCGCACCGGCAAAGCGGCTCCGCCGCTGCCGCGCCAAATTCCCCGTGCGCCTCGGCACCCGCCCGGCCCGGGCCGGCAGCGCTCCCGAGCGGCAACGCTCCGGGCCGGGCCGCGGCCACAAGAAGCGCCCTCAAATGCAGCGGCACAGCCCGACTGCAGCCCTGCAAACGCCGCCAGAGCTGCGGCTTCCCGCAACTCAACCCCGAAACTGACGCCGCGGGCGGCGCTCACCTCGCTTCAACAAGGGCAAAGAAATGGCTTCTCCCCTTCAAGTTCATCCCCTAGGAGAGCAGAAAAGAAGGGGCTTTCCTCCAATGAAATCCTTCAAGCCATGTGCAAAGGGGGATTTTGACCTCCATTCAAACCCTTGCAAAGGAGGGACACCAGCGCTGTCCCCTCCATTTAAACCTTAGGATGATGAAAATGGGCTGGCTACCTTCAAATCAAAGCCATCCGATGACAACACTACTTTGCCCATTCCCGTTCAAATGGAACGCAGGGATTCCCTGTCACCCCTGGGATACCCCTAACAGCCGGGAAAAGGCAGCTTTTCCTTCAACCGACATCCTTGGAACCGCAAGCGAAAGCGGATCCCCCCCAGTTCCAACACAGACAAGATTAGGAGAGTAGCTGCTTGCCTCTCCTTCATTTCTTTTGTCTTCACAAGCTCCCTTTTTGTTCCTGGGGAAGCGGGGAGGGGGGACTGCCAAGATCCAATTGAAAAGGGAAAGGACCAAAGTCCCCGCTCCAAATCCACACGCGCTCACCCGTTCGGCTGCTGCTTCCCGGCACAAAGATTCGTCCCTCGGCACCTCCTTGAAGCGATGCTCCGCGGATCCAAGCGCGTATCCAGGTGTTCGCCCAGACGCTTCGAGAAGCTCTCGCAGTCCTTCCATGAGACAGCCCCGGGAGCCCCCCCATGAACCCCTCTACTCAGCAGCTCCATGCAAAAGGCAGCTGAGGCGAAGCCTCCCCCTAAAACAGCCTCGCACCCCCCCCCCCCCCGGCAGGAGCCGGCCCCTCATCATCCTCACAGCTCACACCTGGCGCTGATGCCACTCCCCAACAGCGCCTCTCCCCGTCCAGCACACAGCCCGCTTCTCACAGACACAGAGCCAACAGAAATCTGCTCCGGGTGCTGGCTGTTCTTAGTCCGTCTGCTTCCACAATTCAGACAGGGACGTGCGCTGATGGCACTGAGGGAAAGCTTTCCAGTGCACAAAACTGTCATTCTGGTAGCACGCTTTGAGACGCCTTCAGAAAAAGCAGAATCAGCGCCGCCTCCTAAGAGCCCTGCTGAGGAACCCCGCCCTCCTTGGGACACCCAATGCAGCAGAGCTCGAAAAACGAGGGCAAAAGTCAAGCTTGGAGTGGAAAAGGACAATAGAAATACAGCAGCCTTTCAAGAAAGCCTTCACATAGTAATAGTGGGAGCCGGTCCCATTTCTTCTTTCCTTGCTCTCTGGAATGACATCAATACGAAGTAAAAAACCCACACGAAACACAAGGCAGAGCTGGGATTTGACACGTCTTCCTTTTGGCTCTCGGGATGACAAGCGCCTCTTCCGGGACTGCGACACGCTTTGGGCGCTGGCAGAGAACGGAGGCAAAAGGTGCCAGAGAGCCCTTTCTATCGCCTTCAGCCCCTGCAGCTGTTCTGAGGGTTCCAGGGCACAGCTCGGTCCGTTCCTAGATCAAAACCTCACGGCAATATCTTCAGAACTACTACGCATCTCCAGTCGGAACCTTCTACATTCCTGTAAACAAATGAGTGCATAGAGAGGGTTTCTCCCCAGCTGAGTTTAGAGACCAATTCCTATTCTTTAGCAATACCTAGAAAACCGAATGCCTTGCCAGGTTTTAGCATCCTACACCCACTCACCCCTCCCTGTGCATTTGGTGGCAGCTTTGGGTCCCTCTGGGGGACGGCACCCAGCGTGACCCCCGCCCCTCGCCCGCCCCCCACCTGCTCCTGCACCGCCGTGGGGCTCCCTCTCCTGGGCACCTTGGGCTGCCCCCAACGGCATCAGAGCCCCGAGTCTTCACCCCGCCTTTCCCTGACCCCCAAAGAAGGCTCCGAACGAATCCGACTGCCCCGGACAGCAGCGCAGCGCTTCCCCCAAGCCCTTCCCACACGTGCATGGCCCCAGCAAGGGATTCTGCTGCAACAAGAAAGGGGGGGCAGCCCCCAGAAGGCTTGAGGTTCCTGCCCAGCCTCGCTGTCACGGGCCAGGGGCAGCGAGAGAGGGAGCGGCACAGACGGCGGGAACGGCCCGGCACGGAGCGGGGGCCGCTCTCAGCGCGATGCCGGCAAAGCCGCAGCTCCGGCGCTGTCGGCCGCGCTGCTTGAGCGGCACGGGGGGATCCGCCGAGAGCCTCCGGCCCCGCGCGGGGACTCCCGCAAGGGCCCAGGGGCGCCGGGCTCCGGCCCTCGGGGCTTTATTCTCCGGCAGCCCGAGCCCCGCGGCTGCGGGGCAAAGAAGGAAAGGGGGCACGGGAAGAGAGGAGCGAGAGCAGGGCACGACAAAGGGCGGCGAGGGAGCTCGGGCTGTGCAGGAAAGCGGCACGGGAAGGGAAAGCCCGGGACGAGGGTACACGGAGGCTGGGCAGAGGAAGGAGACAGGGGGAACAGAAGGGAGTAGCGGGCTAGGGACAGGACAGGAAGGAGCCGGCTTTGCGGGGGGAGAGGGAATGGGGGAAAGGGAGCGAGAGAAGGCGAAGACGGGGAGAAGGAAGGAGGGCTAGAGAGAGGGACAGGCGGGGAAGCCTCCCAGAGCCCCGGCTGCACCCCGAGCCCGGCCCGGCGCCTCGCCCTGCCCGGGATGCTGCGGCGCTCGGCGGAGCTCGGCTCGCTCCGGAGACGCTCGGCTCCAGTCGGCTCTTGGCGCCTCAACTCGGCTCTTGGCGCCTGCATTCGCCTCTTCGGCCGAGCTCGCCTCGCTTCGGCCCAACTCCCAGCCGCTCTGTGCCTTCGGCGCGCCTCGGCTCCGCTCGCCTCGCCTCGGCTCCCCGACGGCGGGCGGGCAAGCGCCGCCGCCTCCCGTTCAGCTCGCCCGGCTCGGGGCTCTCCCGCTGCCGCGTCCCGCGGGCGGCCCGGCCACGGCGCGGACACGACCGGGAGCGCGGGCTCGGGCAGGAGCTCATTAGGCTGGGAGCGCACTGGCGCTAAGCAGCGCGCACGAGAGCAGCAGGCTCGCTTCGCCTGAGCTCGGCTCGCTTCGCTTCAGGCAGCCTCGGAAGCCTCGCCTCGGTTCGCTCGAGGCCGTCAGGGTCGGCCGCTCTCGCCTTGCTTCGGCCGAGCTCGTGCGATTCCCCCGAAGGCGGCGGCGTTCGGTTGTGGTTTTAGAAATAGCCTCCTCTATCGATTGGATCTCTCTACAGTTAGATTTATATTTCTAGAATACGTCTATTAATCCAAAGAAAAACCCCATCTCTAACCAAATAAATACACGAAAACACCTTCTTTTAAACGGTATCGAAATATTTTTATACTTTGTGTAATTATACTCACATTTATATTTATCGTTTCTTTTGATGCAATCTATTAATAATTATCTATAATATCTATAAAATTCTAGACATGTATTTAAAGTATTATTTATATTATGTATCGTATCTACTGCTGCAACTGATTTTTTCTTCTAGTTTTAAACTTTATCTGTATGTATTTATGATATCTTTCTAGACTTAGATTTCTACCTTCATATTCTTTGTATTTATCATTTTTATCATCAAAACCCTGCCTATTGACAAGTTAAAAAAACCGCTTTCTTTAACGATCTAAAAAATATTTTTATACTTATAATTTTCATATTTCTATTTATAATTTGCTCTCTAGTACGTGATAACATACCTGCTCCTGCACCGCAGCGGGGCTCCCTCTCCTGGGCACCTCGGGGTGCCCCCAACGGCATCAGAGCCCCGAGTCTTCACACCCCCCCCCCCCCCCTTTTCCTCTAGTTAGAAACTACACTGGAACTTTTTTCTGGAAACAAAGACATGACCTAAATCCTCTCCCCATGTCCTAGACAGAGAGATGTTCAGTTCTTAGTTGACTGGGCAGCAGTTTCTTCAATAGAATGATAAACAATATGGAAAGGTTTTAGCTACAAGTAAATAGGCAAATCTGAACAAGGTCCTGGTGGCCAGCCACTGCAGTTCTTTTGAAGCAATTTTTTAAACAATCAAATACTGATACCACAAAAAATAAAGCAAAAAGCTGACTACTGGCTAAGAAAGAAGGAAAAATTAACTTTTGGCGACAACAACAACATTCCAAGGACACAGGCTTTTTTCCAATCTCAGACCTTATTACTACTACCTCTCTTGGGAATTCTCATCGTGGATCCCAAAAGGAATAAATCCCTCAGCGTGTCCTAAAGCACCAAGGAGCTACCTACAAGTGAAGGTGGCTACTTTCAGTGCAGACACAGCTGATGACACAGCAGTAGCACAGTTCCGTGCTGCACAGGGATAGTACTGTCTCCTCTTCTCCAGCAGCTGACTCTCTCCTGCCATGGCTTCTGTAAATGCATCAGAGCACGACCTTAACCACAAACAGGCAAGAAAACACCATCCGAAGTCTTTCATTAAGCAGTACAAGAAGGGTTCCAAGCAGAGACCAACAGAATTTCAAGGAAGCAGTATGCAATTAAACCCCCTCAGATTTGTTCAAGTAGCCGGCAAAATGGAACCATTCAGAAACGACAAAGAAAACCCCCCCAAGTATTTATACAGGAGTCCTTAATGTCAGAAAGGGGATGACAGGTTATGTTCAGATAAGATGAATGTTTATTTGGATCTATAAATAAACTTCTCTCGTGGTCCTTTGCCAAAAAATAGAACCTACAAGTGAACACCTACACCTGCCTAAAGAGACCTAACGAGCCCCTGGCAGCCACCGGCATCAAAGCGCAGTGGATGTTTCTAATCCAGGCTAAGGAGAACAATATCACCTTTTGTTCTCTCCAGTTTGTTTCCTCTGCAGTCCTAGCTGCTTCTTATGATTTTTACAGTCTCTGTATCTTCTCGGGCAGCGCTGAGTCTGACGACCGGGATACGAGAGTCCTTCCCTGCCCTACGGAGAGAACCAGGAAAAAAAGTTCAAAAAAGAACAGGGCAGTTTGAAGTTAATACCTCCGACGAGAAGCAGCACCCGACAAACAGAGCAACGGTGAACAAAGCGTGACACCTCCCTGGGGACAGAAGACTTACAAACTCTCCGGGATTTACAATTCCAGTAACCAAGCCCTTCAGCACAGCAGCCAAGTGTCCCATCAGGTGGTGCTGCACCAAAGCACGATCCGAGAGGTTCCAAAGAGTGAAATGCACATTATTGTCCAAAGACGTAAAATCTTGCAAAATAACAAAACTACAATAGATCTAAACTACAGGGCAAGAGTACAAGTGTTAGCTTGTGGAGCTGGAACCATCCAGGTGAGCAACTGCTAACCGGATCCTCAACAGAGTTTGAGGAACCCTTCAGGATACAGAAGGGTTTTCCCCAGAAATTGCACAGGCCGAGTTTTGATAGAAGTACACTTGCCAGATGCTCAGAAACGTCACCCATCCTCCTCCAGGTGTCCTGAGAGAGCTGCGAATGGCTCTCACCTGGTTTGAGCTGGTTCTGTAAGGGCTCAGGGTGAATTTCACCAGATGCAACCAAACTGGGCAACACCCAGTGGGACAGAAGGAACCCAAAGCTTGTTTTACCCAAAGCTTGGGTAAGCAGAGCTCCAGCAAATACCGAGGAAACGGACAGAACGGGGTAACAAATAATAAACATACCTTTTTTTTTTTTTTTTTTTTTTTTTTCAGATGAGCAAAACAATTAAGGAGAAGGTGAAAACCTCACCATGACTGAACATTTCATCACCTGTAAGCTGACCATCCTTAGCATAGAGGACTCCAAATTTAAAATTCACCGATCCCTGGAAAATAAAACCAAATATTATTTGGTGAACAGTCAAACAGAAGACATAAAAATTTGGTTCCTCTAATCTTTGCCTACATCCTACACGTTAGAACATACATTTTATACCATCTCCTACTACACAATAATTTACCTTTAAACTTTGATAGTATAGCATAAAATCATTAACTTAGACGGGTGATCAATTATTATTAAGTTGGTGCTTCAAGTTATTTTTGCTGTCAGGTTCAAAAAAACATGACTTCTTTTTACTGTAACGAGCAATTGATTTAGAAGTCATCAAAAGCCCATCCAAATACAAAGCCGTATTCACCGGACGGGTCTGTGAGCAAGAAGTAGTTAGGCTTGTACTCACCTCTTGCCCTTCAAGAACCAATAAATCCTGTCAACAGAAACAGCATCTTTAGCCCCCTCCTATTAAAGATTCTACAAGGATGATGGTTTTATTTGTGTTTAGAAGTTTGGATTTGAAATGGCCAGCTCAATGGATAAAGAGACAGTTTAAGTAGTATTAGATTATTATTATTATTCTTATTAGCTACTGGAAGAAACAAACCGGTAGGATCTATACTTAATTACTTCTATTTCCAGGAAACCATAAAGAAAAAGAACCAAACCAAAAAAAGTCACTTCCTACCTTTTGTATCTCAGGATGAAAAATGTCTCTTGGGCTCTTCTCCAGTTTCTCCAGACTCCTGGCACTGAAATGCAAATGAACGAGTGCTTTATCGGAGGGCAAGTGCACATTCCAACCCCGAACCCCCAACCGATGGCAGTTACAGCGCTTACAAAATGAATCCTTCCCAGAGCCTCTGGGATATGGAACGGTTTGTGCAACTGCCATTTCTTCCCCAAAATACTAACTCCCAACACTTCCTAAACTGAGTTTGCATTTTAAAAACAGAAATTAGGGAGACTCAGGGTGGAGATCAGGTTGAAATTGATTTCCTTCTAAAGCACAGGGGCTCTGTTCCATCACCCTTCACTTTGGCTCCACACGGAATCACGGGGAGCATTTTAGGAGAGCTCAAGAACCAATTCTATTTCTCTCTTTTTTCTAGTTCTCTCTCTTCCTAAATAATTCAAGGCAAGTCAAATGAAAAAGGACAAGTTCAGCATCAAATTCACACTTTTCCCCTTTGTCTGCTCAAGAACAGCCTTTAAAACCACTTCTTGCTGCCTTCAACGGTTAAGACTTGCAAAACAGTTTCGCAAGTTTGATAGGTTTATCATAAAAACCACAGAACGCAAGCTCTGAATTACAGGAAAAGGTACACAGGCAAATATCTCAGCTGATGGTGGCTTATTTGTAAACACAGACCTTAACGGAGATTGCACGGAGAATGTTTCAGTGGGACTCGAAGGGAAAAATATTTTCTGAGTACCCTGTAAACAAGAAAAGCTAGGATATATTACAGGACATACCCACGTGTTCTGCATATTCAAATAGGATTATCAATAAAAACATTTAAGAAGGAAGAAAACCAAGGTAATTTTACTCAGCTATATTTACTGCCGATTTAGAGGGAAAAAAAAAAAAAAAAGTGAACCAGAAACGCCTACAGTAGAACTTTAAACCAATTGCTTGGATAAAAGCAGCTCATGGAACATGAAGTAGAAAAAAAGCGAAACCAGTATCAGACCTGCCAATTTTCTTACCATTGCACAAGAAAATCCGACAAGCGGTAGAAAGTCACTGCCTAAAACCGATCCTAGGACGTAACCGAGAACAATGGAGGCATTTGCTAATCTAAACGGAA
>NW_027509865.1:738967-758010 GCF_051311805.1 Agelaius phoeniceus
ATACCTATTTTTACATAGTAAGTATATATTTGTTAGGATTTTTGCTTCTGTAACGCTTACATTATTTAAAATAATTCCCCTGCCCCTACCCGGATAAAAGCCAAAAAGAACCCCCTTTAATTTCGACTGCATTTAAATTTGTAAAAAAAATCGGTTTTTTTCATCTTTATATCCACATTTATATTTCAAATGTATATTGATGTGTAATGTTTATTTTTACATTTATAATTTCCGATTTTTTATAAGTTTATATTCTATTTTACATCTGTTCCTATTTCTTCTATTTATTGACATCTTTTTATTCCTATCTTTCTATATTTCATCTATATTTCTGTGTTAGGATTTTTACTTCTGTAACTCTTCCATTATTTAAAATAAAACCCCTGCCTCTACCCAAATTCAAGCCAAAAAGAACCCCTTTCTTTTCAACTCTATTTCAATCTTTTTTAAAACTGTATCTTTCAGGTTCATGTTCAGATTTACATTTAAACTGTATATCAATGTCTACTCTTATTTGTATTCTATATTACATCCCTTCCTATTATTTCTATTTCCTTAGGTTTTATATTTATATCTTGATTATCTATCTCAATATTTAGAAACAGGTAAGAGTAATATCTATATTCATATTATTTCAAATAAAAACCCTGCCTCTAACCCAAGAAGAACCCCAAAAACCCCAACCCTTTCTTTTAGACAATATTTAAATAGATTTTACCCCTAGGTTTTCCTATTGATAGTCACATTTCTATTTATAACGTGTATTGCTTACTGGTCCATTTCTCTTTATCAATGTCAATTTATAAATCAATTGATATTCTATATTCCATCTATTCCGAGGACTTATTTCTATATTTTTATACGTATTTTGATTCATTGATTATCTATTTCTGCCTTCAGATTTTCACTTCTGGAACACTTGTATTATTTCAAATAAAACCCCTGCTTCTACTCAAACAAAAGCCAAAAAATTCCCTTTCTTTCCAACTATATTTACATCTTCTTCTATTTCTATTCCCATTTCTCATTTATATTGCCACATAAGGTCATTTCTATTCTATACTACAACTCTTCATATTACTGACATAGATTTAGATTTCAATTTCTATCCATAGTTTCGTCATTTCTCTTTCTAGACTTATGATAGATGTCTATCTTAAGATTCACATTTCTATAATACTTCTATTATTTCAAATAAAAGCCCTGCCTCTAACCAAACAAAAACCAAAGACACCCCTTTATCTAAACCATATTTAAAACTCTAAAAATCATCTCATTTTTCATCATTCTCTTCACATTTACTTTTATAATTTTTATTTATTACATTTGTAGGTATTATACATACTAGAGAGAATACCTTTTAATAGAATAATAGATATATAGTATTTTTATATCCTAGATATTCTTTTACTTCTATTTCTTTATATTCAATATTTAGAGAGATCGGTATATGCGTTATATATTTGGAGATCTGGATTTTTATTTTTATATTATTTCTATCTAGAAAAAAAACCCCAGCCTATAACCTAATAAAAAAATCCCAAAGAATCCCCAATTCCTTTTAACTCTATCTAAATATTTTTTTATTTACAACCGATCTTTAGATATCTTTGTATACATATACAATAGACTATCGTTTCTATAGATTAGCATCTGTTACAATAATATACTATATAGTATAGTTTTATGTGTTTATCTATTTGTTTTCTATATTTATGTTTACCACTATCATTTTATATTTGGTTTTATATTGATATTTATTTCTACTTTAATTAATCTATATATTAGACCGTATCAATTCATTAACCCAACGCATCAGAACCACACAAATACCGCACCTTCGGCAGCACCGGTACGCAGCCCACGCTCATCCCATCGCAGCGTATCCAAACCAAACCTATTTCTAGGACTAACAGAACAAAGACCCCACAACATTTAACCCTAAGAAAAACTCAAATCAACCGAACTGTCAAGACATTTGAAATCCCACTATAACTAGCCCAAAAGCTCCGTACATTCTCATCATAAACTTCCTCCTCAACCAATGGCTCAAAACCCCAAAAAACTCAGATACACATGGAAAATGACAGAACTGCTAGTCAAAACAAACACCCGTGAAAAATTAAATCCAACCAACTCACTAAACTCAAAACCCTACAACTGACCCTAAACATTACTAAAAAAAGCCCCCAAAGCTCTACCTTGAGGCTAACTCACAAATAATAACCAATCATCTAGAAAGGTTATCTTCCAAATTTTAAAACAACTCATTAAAAGCATGAAAATAAAAAAAATCGAAACTATTAAAATACTAAAAAATATCACTACCCAAATTGAAAGACACATTGCCTCTAGAAACCCACCGTATACAAATGCCCCTGTCCCCCAAAAGAAAACCAGAAACAAAACAGCAAAGCAGAAAGAAATCGGAACTTAGGAACGCTAAAACCAGAACGTTCAAGAAGTTCCACCATATCCCTGATCGTACACCGACTACAAACAACGTGAAACGATACAAACAATTCTTAAAGACCGCCTTAAAACCACTACATTAAAAACCCTTTCAACAATTCAAAACTGCATTGAACAAAAGCCATCTCATAAATTAACACCCAAAACTCCAGCAGCCCAGCTGGCCCTACCAAATCTCTCTGTTGATACACACAGTAAACAAAACCAAAATCCCAGGAATACCTATCAGAAGTCGAGGAAAGAAACCTCTTGAAATTTATCCTACCTCAAATACAAACCAACCCGTCCAGAAAGTTAGCTTCACTCAAAAAAACTATTTACACAGAGGTAATAAGACCAAGAAATAAAACAACACACCATATAACGAACCACCAACGAATACAACAGCGAAGGAAAAAAAAAAAAAACCCCACGTTTTTTTCTTTTTTTTTATTTCAACTAGCTTCCTTTATTAGCTAGAACCAAAGATTTTGCCAGGGCTGTAACAACAACAACAACTTCTTTTTCTTCTTCTCCTTCTGAAATGTCCCTTCTCCTTCCCAAATTCCTTACAACTTCTGAGTTTGAATCCAAGCCAAAAGCAAAATTCGTGCACTTGTGAGTCCGGTGCTCCTGTCAGATTCTCTGTCTCCCTCCACATCTTCTTACACTTTCAGTCTGAACGCTGTCCTGCCCTGATGAGTTTGACAGAAGAATTGGCACATGTTAAGAGAGCATTTCCCTCCCTCCCTCCCTCCCTCCCTCCCCAGAGCTGGTTTCCTTAGCGCATTTCAATCGATCCCAAGCCCGCAATGATGCGCGCTCTGCCGGAAAGGGGAAACACGTGCTAGTGAACAGCAGCTCAGAAACAATTCTTTTCTAATGTTACCTGCTCTACTTGACTGCTCGCTAACACAAGTCTCATTTTACCATTGCAGGGAGAAGGCTGTAGGAAAATGTCTGATGAGCAGCCACAAAAGGCCTCACTCCCTGCTACACAGCCTGCAACAACCCCGGCAGAGCGGAGCAGCCAAATCACCGCGCTCTCCTTGCCGTGGGCAAGGGTAGAAGATGACTGGGGGAGGCACATAAAAAGAAGGGAAACGCTCCTATAAATGCACAGCCATTTGCTTTCAGAAGCCCAGAGTTCAGGATCTTCTCTAGGAAGCCAGACGTGACATGATATTTCTAAGATTTTCTTCTTCATCGAAGGAAATGTCCGTACATACCCACTCTTACAAACGTACCTATGGTTCTGGGGTTTTTTTTCTTCTGAAGCTCCAAGAATGATTTCCCACCTTGATTCATTCAGAAGAAACGGCCCCTGTGACTCAGGTCAGAAGGGCGGCCTGCGTTTTTGATCACGACAGCTTTTGGCTTTACCCTGTGAGCAGGAGCAGCAAGAGCTGAGGCTCAGCAGAGGCTGACCCCGACCAGCCCCTTCCTCCCTTCCCCGTGTCACAATGACTTCCAGGCAGAAGGATGCAAAGCAGGTTTGTGTCTTTTCTCTTCAGTGCCAAGAGGTAAAAGATGTAGGCTTTGAAATAACTAATGACCCTCTCTTGGAACTCTCCCAAGGACAGTTTGAAAGCAAAGACAGAAGATTGCTGCTAAATCCATATGGGATAAGGATGAGAGCAGCAAGGATCCGAGGCCAGCAGCGTTGCCAGGCAGTGTCACGTCCCTGCCACCTTGTGACAAGGCACACAGCTGCAAAGCCCCAAAGCCTGCAAGCCCTGCAGCTGCCGCACGGATGGACCTGGTTCCCTTCCCAGGTGCCCAGAGGGACACCTGAGGGCAGGTGTCGTCCCCCGCCCCCCGAGGGCGCACCCAGAGCCCCGGGCAGGGACGGAGTCACTGACGGCTCTCTGGGGACGAGACCCTCCCTGCAGGTGACACCGGCTTGTCCTCTCCCTGTGGCACAGGGACCTCCAGGCTCTAGGACCAGCCTCATTTTGTCAGCATCCAGGTGCTGTGCTAGAGCCAGAGGGGTCAAGGCTTTCCAGAAGCATAGGATCCTTGTGGTTGGAAAAGCCTTCTAAGGACATCGAGCCCAGCTGCTGCCCCCCCAAGTCAGGTCCCTAAACACCACATCTTGACATCCTTGACATGTCTCCAGGCATGGGGACTTTCCCTGGGCTCCTACGCCTCAGCACCCTTTCAGTGAAGAAATTTTCCCTCCAATCCAATCTAAGCCTTCCCTGCTGCAAGTTGAGGCCATTTCCTTTTGCCGTGTCACTTCTTACCTGGGAGACCTCGGTACTTCAACCTTACCTGCTCCTTCCCTAGGCGGTCTCTGGCTTGGCCGGAGGAGAGGAGAAACACTCCCACCACAGGAATGGCAGCTCAGGAGGTCCCACACCAAGGCCAGGGGGAGCAGCCGTCCTCGCCAGAGCTCGCACGTCCCTTCTTCTCAGAGATTGGCTCTGCTTTTCCTCCCGGGCAGATCTCTGCTGAGTGCTTCACAATTGCCTGTTTGGAGGAGGGGGGGAAAAGAGGTTAGCCAAGTTTTTTATCCAGACTTAGCTGCTGGCTTTGCCTCCTCCTGACTTCCTTCTGCTAAGAAAACAGCTGCCTTTGGACTTCTAGGGGCAACTTGCACGTCATGCCTGAAAAGGAACTACAGAAAAGCGCCTCATTTATAAAGCCTCAGCCAAGAAGACAGATGCAGCTGCAGCTTTGCCATGCCCACTGCCTGCAGAGCCGGCAGGCACCAGGCCAGCTCTGCTCCTCCTTCAAGTTGTTCCCAAAGCTGCTGGAAGAACTGAAGGCTCCTTTGGCCTTCCATTGCTCGGCCTGTCCCGAGAAAGAGCTTTGAGTGTTGTTACCCCTCCAGAAAGGAAGGGCCTTTCTGTCTCACACGCTCGGTGACACAAGGCTACGCAGCCTCTGCTCCAGGTGGGAAGGGCTTCCTTCCTCCTCTGGCACCTGGCTGGCACAGGGCACAGGTTGCTCAGAGGTCCTGGGGCTGCCCCATCGCTGCAAGTGCTCAAGGCCCGTCGGTGCTCTGCGATGAGGCTCTGAGCAAGCTGCTCGATGGAAGCACGTCCCTGCCCACGGCGGCAGCAGCCTTGGAATGAGGTGATCTTTAGAGCCCCTTGCAACCTGAATTCTTCCATGATTCTGTGAACTGAAAAAAGCGGGGAAAGAAATCTGTAAAGGTCACTAAATGCATCCAAGCACATCCCCATGGATCCAATCCTCAGCAGCCCATCCAAGGCAAGGTCAGAGCTCTCTGCCCACCGAGGACACGGCAAGCAGCACGGACCTTTCTCCCACTCTCCAGCACGGAGAAGTGGGAAGCCAGTGGGAGTCTGTCTGTTTACAGACACCGGAGGGCGGCGGGACGGGGCGGGGCGGGACGGGGCGGTCTTACCTTGCAAAGCTGGCGGCAGAAAGGGCGGGCAGCGCCGCCGCCCCGCCGGGATTTTCCGGCCCGCCGTCGCTTCCGCCGCCTGGAGAGGCGCGTGCGCGGGCTCGGGGGGGGGGGTGCAGCCCCGTTCCCGTTCCGACAGCGTTCGCCCGCCCCCGCTCGCTGCCCCCGGCCCGCGGAGCGCTGCGACCGCGCCTCCGCCGCCCGCCGAAAGCGGCCCCGCCGGGCCGCGCCCCCCCCCCCCCCCCGGCCATTCTTCTCAGCCATCGTGTCCCTTTTGCACTCCTGAACGTCTTTCACCCCTCCCGGCCATTTACCGAGCCCGCCCCGCCCGCCCCTCGCTCCCGCCCGCCCCTCGCTCCCGCCCGCCCCTCGCCCTTGCCTCGCTCGGCAGCCGTGCCCTTGCCCCGCCCCCGGCAGCCAGCGGCGAGGGGCAGGGCGCTGGCTCGGGGGGCTGCAGTACCGGGCTCTGGCCACAGGGCGGCAGACTCCCGGGTCCCCGATATCCCCGCCCTTTTGGCCGCCATTTTCAGAAGGTCAAAAAAAAAAAAATCCCGCGACATTGGCGACGCGCCACTCCCAACATGGCGGCCGAGAGAGGACCCCCCCCCCCCTCGGCCGAGAGAGGCGGTTACTCACATGCCGGTCAGAAACACGCCAAAATACGCCCGCCCGCGGCGCCGCTGACCACACAGCCCGTGTCGAGTACACCTAAAACGCCACAAAAATTCCGCCGGGGCTGCGCCGGCGTCAGTGTTCCGTGCAGGCAGTCCGGATAGACACACCGCGGGCCTCCGGTTGCCCGCCCTTTTGGCCGCCATTTTCAGAAGGTCAAACAAACTCCCGCGACATTGGTGACACGCCACTCCCAACATGGCGGCCGAGAGAGGACCCCCCCCCCCCCCCCCTCGGCCGAGAGAGGCGGTTACTCACATGCCGGTCAGAAACACGCCAAAATACGCCCGCCCGCGGCGCCGCTGACCCCACAGCCCGTGTCGGGTACACCTAAAACGCCACAAAAATCCCGCCGGGGCTGCGCCGGCGTCGGTGTTCCGTGCAGGCAGTCCGCATAGACACACCAGGGTCCTCCGCTTTCCCGCCCTTTTCGCCGCCATTTTCAGAAGGTCAAACAAACTCCGCCACGCGCCACGCCCAAGAGGGCTGCCTGGCGGCGGCGCCGGGCTGCAGTACCGCGCTCTGCCCACAAGGCGGCAGCACTGCCGCCCACCCCAGCCGGGGGCGCCGCGCGCCTTGGGCCTGCGGGCGGCCAAGGCGGCAAAAAAGAACAGGGGCCATCCCCCCCAAAAACTCCTCGAAAAATAAATGCCAAAAACCTGCCTCTTACCAAACAAGAACCAAATAAGCCCCCTTTCTTTCATGCCTTCTTGAAATAAATTTGATAGTTCTAGTTTTCCTAATTCTATTCACACGCATATTTAGACCGGACAGTGATGTGTTACGTCGTTTATACAATCTATTATGCCTATTCCTATTATCTGTATTTATTCATACTTTGTGGTTGTAGCAATATCATTATATATTGATTGTATATTTCTAGACTTCCATTTAGATTTCTATCACACTTTTATTCTTCCAAAAAAAATCCCATCTCTAACCAAACAAATACCAAACAACCCTTCTTTTCAACTCTATTGAAATAGTTTTATATTTAGAGCTTGCATAATTATATTCACTTTTATAGTCACCGTTTAGACTGATGCATTCCATTCATCATTACATAGCACATATCTATTATTCACATCATAGAGATAAATCATTATTTTTATCATGTACCAAATCTACTGCTACAACTTCTTTTTTCTAATAGTTTCAATTTTTATATCCATCTTGATGTATTCATAAGATCTTTTTACAAGTAGATTTCTACCTTTCTATCATTTGTATTTGTAGTTTTTATAATAAAACCCCTGCTTTTGCCAAGTAAAAAACAAAACCATCCTTTCTTTTAAGCTACTTTTAATAATGTTGTTGTATTTACAGTTACCATATCTATAAAGTTTTACACATTATATCATAGCGATGGACTAGATTTATAGCTGTTTCCTATAATATACCATCATAAGATCTATACGGTATCACTTGTATTACGTGTTGTATGGATTTATGTCACTTTACATTTACAATCCTTTAATAATTTGATCTATATATCTGCATAGATTCGCAACACATTTCTAGATTTAAAATTTCCTTTGAGCTGTGTTTATATTTAGCATCTCTATTGATATATCTATCAACATACACAATGCTCTTTGAAAAATACAATATCTTATTGGAATATATCATGACTTAAGTTACCTGTTAAATTTTAAATAGAGATCGAATAGATCAAAATAAAAGTTTATTCCCATTTCTACACATCTACTCGTTTTGTTTAAAGATAGCTATCCTTAGAATTTTACATTTAAAATCCAATTCCTAAATGCAATGACAAAACAAACAGCATCGAATTCCCACCAATGTCTTCCAAAACCATCAAGATACCTCCACCAGCCAAACAACTGCCAGCGAAAAAAACACACAACACTCTTTTCACTAACAGTTCTCATCACATCAGAAAAATGGAACCAAACGAAAAGAAAACCCTGGAGAAACACACGCAGCAAATCACAAAAACCTCTAAAAAAACCCAAACCAACTCGCTCAACTCCAATCAGTGCCACTGACCCTGAACGTTATTTTAAAAACTAACCGAAGTTCTACATCTACGCTAACTCAAAGAATAAGCAATACTCTGTCAAAAGAACTTTAGAAAGCGAACTAATGAACGAAATAGAAAAAAACCAAAAAATCTCAACCACTAAAAAATAAGAAAATAACTACCCAAAAAAAAAAAAAACCCTACTTAAAAAGACCCACCATAGAAATACCCACGTTCCCAAAAATAAAACTGATCAATAACCACCAAATACGTCAAAGGACAACAAGAAACGAAAAGAAAAAAAAAGAAAAAAAGAAAAAAAAAAAAACCAAAAGAAAATACATTTGTAAAACAAAAGTCCCCCAAACCAAAGCAACTTTAATTTGCATCAAAAAAATTATTCCCAACTGAAGAATAAACGCATAGAGCCTCATTCGATCAAAATAAAAATACCACCCAGAAATAAACACAAAGCCGAAAGAGAAACGTAACCATTCACAAGATCGCTCAAATGATCCGTCACAATAAAACGTACACTACAATCAAACAAACCAAAGAAATAAAAGCCCTGGAAGACGAGAAACACAAACGCAATTAGAGAGATTTTAAAAACCCCGCTGCTATTAACGACACGACGCCACCTCGAACCCACCGAAACAAACGCTACACGCCCACGCTAATAAAAGCCACGGCGACAGAATTAAAATCCGAGCCGCTGCTTCACGCAACGACCCGTAGAAACCATTGCACGCCTTTAAAAACAGAATAGCCCGGCAAAAAAAATATCCGACTACAGAACTCGATTCAAACCAAACCTTGATCGTCACCACCCGAACCGAGAACCGTACCGGTCAGGAAGAACGCCATAGCCCTTAGCGCACACCCGCTGCGACCAGAACAAACCCGTGCGATCGATCCCTACAAAGCCCCTCCGAATCACGACACCCAAGAATTTGTGGCAGCCCAACCCCGCGCTGCCGGCCCCGGACGGAGCGCGGCTCCCGGCGGCAAAGCGGCTCCTCCGGCGGCTGCTCCGGCGCGCAGGGGCGGCGCCGCCCCGGAGAGCCCCCCCACCCCCGCCCGCTCCCCCTCCCGGGGGGCCCCGGCGGCGCCCGAGCCCCGCGCCCGGAGCGGACAGAGCGCCCGGCACCGGCCGGGCCGGCGCAGCAGCGCCCGCGCCGCCTCTGCCGCCCTTGGCCGGCCCGGCGCCAGCTGCCCTCGGCTCCGCACGGCGGCTCGCACCGGCAAAGCGGCTCCGCCGCTGCCGCGCCAAATTCCCCGTGCGCCTCGGCACCCGCCCGGCCCGGGCCGGCAGCGCTCCCGAGCGGCAACGCTCCGGGCCGGGCCGCGGCCACAAGAAGCGCCCTCAAATGCAGCGGCACAGCCCGACTGCAGCCCTGCAAACGCCGCCAGAGCTGCGGCTTCCCGCAACTCAACCCCGAAACTGACGCCGCGGGCGGCGCTCACCTCGCTTCAACAAGGGCAAAGAAATGGCTTCTCCCCTTCAAGTTCATCCCCTGGGAGAGCAGAAAAGAAGGGGCTTTCCTCCAATGAAATCCTTCAAGCCATGTGCAAAGGGGGATTTTGACCTCCATTCAAACCCTTGCAAAGGAGGGACACCAGCGCTGTCCCCTCCATTTAAACCTTAGGATGATGAAAATGGGCTGGCTACCTTCAAATCAAAGCCATCCGATGACAACAATACTTTGCCCATTCCCGTTCAAATGGAACGCAGGGATTCCCTGTCACCCCTGGGATACCCCTAACAGCCGGGAAAAGGCAGCTTTTCCTTCAATCGACATCCTTGGAACCGCAAGCGAAAGCGGATCCCCCCCAGTTCAAACACAGACAATATTAGGAGAGTAGCTGCTTGCCTCTCCTTCATTTCTTTTGTCTTCACAAGCTCCCTTTTTGTTCCTGGGGAAGCGGGGAGGGGGGACTGCCAAGATCCAATTGAAAAGGGAAAGGACCAAAGTCCCCGCTCCAAATCCACACGCGCTCACCCGTTCGGCTGCTGCTTCCCGGCACAAAGATTCGTCCCTCGGCACCTCCTTGAAGCGATGCTCCGCGGATCCAAGCGCGTATCCAGGTGTTCGCCCAGACGCTTCGAGAAGCTCTCGCAGTCCTTCCATGAGACAGCCCCGGGAGCCCCCCCATGAACCCCTCTACTCAGCAGCTCCATGCAAAAGGGAGCTGAGGCGAAGCCTCCCCCTAAAACAGCCTCGCACCCCCCCCCCCCCGGCAGGAGCCGGCCCCTCATCATCCTCACAGCTCACACCTGGGGCTCCTCCGAGCCCCCCATCATCCTCACAGCTCACACCTGGCGCTGATGCCACTCCCCAACAGCGCCTCTCCCCGTCCAGCACACAGCCCGCTTCTCACAGACACAGAGCCAACAGAAATCTGCTCCGGGTGCTGGCTTTTCTTAGTCCGTCTGCTTCCACAATTCAGACACGGACGTGCGCTGATGGCACTGAGGGAAAGCTTTCCAGTGCACAAAACTGTCATTCTGGTAGCACGCTTTGAGACGCCTTCAGAAAAAGCAGAATCAGCGCCGCCTCCTAAGAGCCCTGCTGAGGAACCCCGCCCTCCTTGGGACACCCAATGCAGCAGAGCTCGAAAAACGAGGGCAAAAGTCAAGCTTGGAGTGGAAAAGGACAATAGAAATACAGCAGCCTTTCAAGAAAGCCTTCACACAGTAATAGTGGGAGCCGGTCCCATTTCTTCTTTCCTTGCTCTCTGGAATGACATCAATACGAAGTAAAAAACCCACACGAAACACAAGGCAGAGCTGGGATTTGACACGTCTTCCTTTTGGCTCTCGGGATGACAAGCGCCTCTTCCGGGACTGCGACACGCTTTGGGCGCTGGCAGAGAACGGAGGCAAAAGGTGCCAGAGAGCCCTTTCTATCGCCTTCAGCCCCTGCAGCTGTTCTGAGGGTTCCAGGGCACAGCTCGGTCCGCTCCTAGATCAAAACCTCACGGCAATATCTTCAGAACTACTACGCATCTCCAGTCGGAACCTTCTACGTTCCTGTAAACAAATGAGTGCATAGAGAGGGTTTCTCCCCAGCTGAGTTTAGAGACCAATTCCTATTCTTTAGCAATACCTAGAAAACCGAATGCCTTGCC
This sequence comes from Agelaius phoeniceus, assembly GCF_051311805.1. Taxonomy (NCBI): domain Eukaryota; kingdom Metazoa; phylum Chordata; class Aves; order Passeriformes; family Icteridae; genus Agelaius; species Agelaius phoeniceus. The sequence continues at coordinate 750,583 of NW_027509865.1, forward strand.
AGGTTTTAGCATCCTACACCCACTCACCCCGCCCTGTGCATTTGGTGGCAGCTTTGGGTCCCTCTGGGGGACGGCACCCAGCGTGACCCCCGCCCCTCGCCCGCCCCCCACCTGCTCCTGCACCGCCGTGGGGCTCCCTCTCCTGGGCACCTTGGGCTGCCCCCAACGGCATCAGAGCCCCGAGTCTTCACCCCGCCTTTCCCTGACCCCCAAAGAAGGCTCCGAACGAAGCCGACTGCCCCGGACAGCAGCGCAGCGCTTCCCCAAGCCCTTCCCACACGTGCATGGCCCCAGCAAGGGATTCTGCTGCAACAAGAAAGAGGGGGCAGCCCCCAGAAGGCTTGAGGTTCCTGCCCAGCCTCGCTGTCACGGGCCAGGGGCAGCGAGAGAGGGAGCGGCACAGACGGCGGGGACGGCCCGGCACGGAGCGGGGGCCGCTCTCAGCGCGATGCCGGCAAAGCCGCAGCTCCGGCGCTGTCGGCCGCGCTGCTTGAGCGGCACGGGGGGATCCGCCGAGAGCCTCCGGCCCCGCGCGGGGACTCCCGCAAGGGCCCAGGGGCGCCGGGCTCCGGCCCTCGGGGCTTTATTCTCCGGCAGCCCGAGCCCCGCGGCTGCGGGGCAAAGAAGAAAGGGGGCACGGGAAGAGAGGAGCGAGAGCAGGGCACGACAAAGGGCGGCGAGGGAGCTCGGGCTGTGCAGGAAAGCGGCACGGGAAGGGAAAGCCCGGGACGAGGGTACACGGAGGCTGGGCAGAGGAAGGAGACAGGGGGAACAGAAGGGAGTAGCGGGCTAGGGACAGGACAGGAAGGAGCCGGCTTTGCGGGGGGAGAGGGAATGGGGGAAAGGGAGCGAGAGAAGGCGAAGACGGGGAGAAGGAAGGAGGGCTAGAGAGAGGGACAGGCGGGGAAGCCCCCCAGAGCCCCGACTGCACCCCGAGCCCGGCCCGGCGCCTCGCCCTGCCCGGGATGCTGCGGCGCTCGGCGGAGCTCGGCTCGCTCCGGAGACGCTCGGCTCCAGTCGGCTCTTGGCGCCTCAACTCGGCTCTTGGCGCCTGCATTCGCCTCTTCGGCCGAGCTCGCCTCGCTTCGGCCCAACTCCCAGCCGCTCTGTGCCTTCGGCGCGCCTCGGCTCCGCTCGCCTCGCCTCGGCTCCCCGACGGCGGGCGGGCAAGCGCCGCCGCCTCCCGTTCAGCTCGCCCGGCTCGGGGCTCTCCGCTGCCGCGTCCCGCGGGCGGCCCGGCCACGGCGCGGACACGACCGGGAGCGCGGGCTCGGGCAGGAGCTCATTAGGCTGGGAGCGCACTGGCGCTAAGCAGCGCGCACGAGAGCAGCAGGCTCGCTTCGCCTGAGCTCGGCTCGCTTCGCTTCAGGCAGCCTCGGAAGCCTCGCCTCGGTTCGCTCGAGGCCGTCAGGGTCGGCCGCTCTCGCCTTGCTTCGGCCGAGCTCGTGCGATTCCCCCGAAGGCGGCGGCGTTCGGTTGTGGTTTTAGAAATATCCTCCTCTATCGATTGGATCTCTCTACAGTTAGATTTATATTTCTAGAATACGTCTATTAATCCAAATAAAAACCCCATCTCTAACCAAATAAATACAAGAAAACACCTTCTTTTAAACGGTATCGAAATATTTTTATACTTTGTATAGTTATACTCACATTTATATTTATCGTTTCTTTTGATGCAATCTATTAATAATTATCTATAATATCTATAAAATTCTAGACATGTATTTAAAGTATTATCTATATTATGTATCGTATCTACTGCTGCAACTGATTTTTTCTTCTAGTTTTAAACTTTATCTGTATGTATTTATGATATCTTTCTAGACTTAGATTTCTACCTTCATATTCTTTGTATTTATCATTTTTATCATCAAAACCCTGCCTATTGACAAGTAAAAAAAACCGCTTTCTTTAACGATCTAAAAATATTTTTATATTTATAATTTTCCTATTTCTATTTATAATTTGCTCTCTAGTACGTGATAACATACCTGCTCCTGCACCGCAGTGGGGCTCCCTCTCCTGGGCACCTCGGGGTGCCCCCAGTGGCATCAGAGCCCCGAGTCTTTACCCCCCCCCCCCCTTTTCCTCTAGTTAGAAACTACACTGGAACTTTTTTCTGGAAACAAAGACATGACCTAAATCCTCTCCCCATGTCCTAGACAGATAGATGTTCAGTTCTTAGTTGACTGGGCAGCAGTTTCTTCAATAGAATGATAAACAATATGGAAACGTTTTAGCTACAAGCAAATAGGCAAATCGGAACAAGGTCCTGGTGGCCAGCCACTGCAGTTCTTTTGAAGCAATTTTTTAAACAATCAAATACTGATACCACAAAAAATAAAGCAAAAAGCTGACTACCGGCTAAGAAAGAAGGAAAAATTAACTTTTGACGACAACAACAACATTCCAAGGACACAGGCTTTTTTCCAATCTCAGACCTTATTACTACTACCTCTCTTGGGAATTCTCATCGTGGATCCCAAAAGGAATAAATCCCTCAGCGTGTCCTAAAGCACCAAGGAGCTACCTACAAGTGAAGGTGGCTACTTTCAGTGCAGACACAGCTGATGACACAGCAGTGGCACAGTTCCGTGCTGCACAGGGATAGTACTGTCTCCTCTTCTCCAGCAGCTGACTCTCTCCTGCCATGGCTTCTGTAAATGCATCAGAGCATGACCTTAACCACAAACAGGCAAGAAAACACCATCCGAAGTCTTTCATTAAGCAGTACAAGAAGGGTTCCAAGCAGAGACCAACAGAATTTCAAGGAAGCAGTATGCAATTAAACCACCTCAGACTCGTTCAAGTATCCGGCAAAATGGAACCATTCAGAAATGACAAAGAAAACCCCCCCAAGTATTTATACAGGAGTCCTTAATGTCAGAAAGGGGATGACAGGTTATGTTCAGATAAGATGAATGTTTATTTGGATCTATAAATAAACTTCTCTCGTGGTCCTTTGCCAAAAAATAGAACCTACAAGTGAACACCTACACCTGCCTAAAGAGACCTAACGAGCCCCTGGCAGCCACCGGCATCAAAGCGCAGTGGATGTTTCTAATCCAGGCTAAGGAGAACAATATCACCTTTTGTTCTCTCCAGTTTGTTTCCTCTGCAGTCCTAGCTGCTTCTTATGATTTTTACAGTCTCTGTATCTTCTCGGGCAGCGCTGAGTCTGACGACCGGGATACGAGAGTCCTTCCCTGCCCTACGGAGAGAACCAGGAAAAAAAGTTCAAAAAAGAACAGGGCAGTTTGAAGTTAATACCTCCGACGAGAAGCAGCACCCGACAAACAGAGCAACGGTGAACAAAGCGTGACACCTCCCTGGGGACAGAAGACTTACAAACTCTCCGGGATTTACAATTCCAGTAACCAAGCCCTTCAGCACAGCAGCCAAGTGTCCCATTAGGTGGTGCTGCACCAAGGAATGATCCCAGAGGTTCCAAAGAGTGAAATGCACGTTATTGTCCAAAGACGTAAAATCTTGCAAAATAACAAAACTACAATAGATCTAAACTACAGGGCAAGAGTACAAGTGTTAGCTTGAGGAGCTGGAACCATCCAGGTGAGCAACTGCTAACTGGATCCTCAACAGACTTTGAGGAACCCTTCAGGATACAGAAGGGTTTTCCCAGAAATTGCACAGGCCGAGTTTTGATAGAAGTGCACTTGCCAGATGCTCAGAAACGTCACCCATCCTCCTCCGGGTGTCCTGAGAGAGCTGCGAATGGCTCTCACGTGGTTTGAGCTGGTTCTGTAAGGGCTCAGGGTGAATTTCACCAGATGCAACCAAACTGGGCAACACCCAGTGGGACAGAAGGAACCCAAAGCTTGTTTTACCCAAAGCTTGGGTAAGCAGAGCTCCAGCAAATACCGAGGAAACGGACAGAACGGGGTAACAAATAATAAACATACCTTTTTTTTTTTTTTTTTTTTTTTTTCTTTTCAGATGAGCAAAACAATTAAGGAGAAGGTGAAAACCTCACCATGACTGAACATTTCATCACCTGTAAGCTGACCATCCTTAGCATAGAGGACTCCAAATTTAAAATTCACCGATCCCTGGAAAATAAAACCAAATATTATTTGGTGAACAGTCAAACAGAAGACATAAAAATTTGGTTCCTCTAATCTTTGCCTACATCCTACACGTTAGAACATACATTTTATACCATCTCCTACTACACAATAATTTACCTTTAAACTTTGATAGTATAGCATAAAATCATTAACTTAGACGGGTGATCAATTATTATTAAGTTGGTGCTTCAAGTTATTTTTGCTGTCAGGTTCAAAAAAACATGACTTCTTTTTACTGTAACGAGCAATTGATTTAGAAGTCATCAAAAGCCCATCCAAATACAAAGCCGTATTCACCGGACGGGTCTGTGAGCAAGAAGTAGTTAGGCTTGTACTCACCTCTTGCCCTTCAAGAACCAATAAATCCTGTCAACAGAAACAGCATCTTTAGCCCCCTCCTATTAAAGATTCTACAAGGATGATGGTTTTATTTGTGTTTAGAATTTCGATTTGAAATGGCCAGCTCAATGGATAAAGAGACAGTTTAAGTAGTATTAGATTATTATTATTATTCTTATTAGCTACTGGAAGAAACAAACCGGTAGGATCTATACTTAATTACTTCTATTTCCAGGAAATCATAAAGAAAAAGAACCAAACAAAAAAAAGTCACTTCCTACCTTTTGTATCTCAGGATGAAAAATGTCTCTTGGGCTCTTCTCCAGTTTCTCCAGACTCCTGGCACTGAAATGCAAATGAACGAGTGCTTTATCGGAGGGCAAGTGCACATTCCAACCCCGAAGCACCAACCGATGGCAGTTACAGCGCTTACAAAATGAATCCTTCCCAGAGCCTCTGGGAAATGGAACGGTTTGTGCAACTGCCATTTCTTCCCCAAAATACTAACTCCCAACACTTCCTAAACTGAGTTTGCATTTTAAAAACAGAAATTAGGGAGACTCAGGGTGGAGATCAGGTTGAAATTGATTTCCTTCTAAAGCACAGGGGCTCTGTTCCATCACCCTTCACTTTGGCTCCACACGGAATCACGGGGAGCATTTTAGGAGGGCTCAAGAACCAATTCTATTTCTCTCTTTTTTCTAGTTCTCTCTCTTCCTAAATAATTCAAGGCAAGTCAAATGAAAAAGGACAAGTTCAGCATCAAATTCACACTTTTCCCCTTTGTCTGCTCAAGAACAGCCTTTAAAACCACTTCTTGCTGCCTTCAACGGTTAAGATTTGCAAAACGGTTTCGCAAGTTTGATAGGTTTATCATAAAAACCACAGAACGCAAGCTCTGAATGACAGGAAAAGGTACACAGGCAAATATCTCAGCTGATGGTGGCTTATTTGCAAACACAGACCTTAACGGAGATTGCACGGAGAATGTTTCAGTGGGACTCGAAGGGAAAAATATTTTCTGAGTACCCTGTAAACAAGAAAAGCTAGGATATATTACAGGACATACCCACGTGTTCTGCATATTCAAATAGGATTATCAATAAAAACATTTAAGAAGGAAGAAAACCAAGGTAATTTTACTCAGCTATATTTACTGCCGATTTAGAGGGAAAAAAAAAAAAGTGAACCAGAAACGCCTACAGTAGAACTTTAAACCAATTGCTTGGATAAAAGCAGCTCATGGAACATGAAGTAGAAAAAAAGCGAAAAAAGCGAAACCAGTATCAGACCTGCCTATTTTCTTACCATTGCACAAGAAAATCCGACAAGCGGTAGAAAGTCACTGCCTAAAACCGATCCTAGGACGTAACCGAGAACAATGGAGGCATTTGCTAATCTAAACGGAAACCTTTTCCGGACCCTAGTGTCAAATCACACGTTTTGTCTCTCAGCAGCTCGAGGCTGGAGAGCATTTCCCCTGGGGGTCGGGAGGGCAGGGGCACAAGGGGCTGAGTTTGCCGATCGCACCTGTGCCATCAGAAGGATCCTGCCCGGCGCTCCTTGCGCTCGCCATTCTCCGGGCCATCGCTGTGTTTTACTGCTCAGCGATGCCGCTCCATCTGTTTGCGTGAAGAAAGAGCCACGAGCACTGAGGCACTCAGCAGCCGTGGTCATGCCAGCGATGTCGAGCGCTCTCTGCTCGCAAGGCTGAGCACGCCGCGGAGCCGCCTCCGCAGCCGCTCGTCCGCCCCCCGCCCGCAGCAGCGGTAGCGGCCCGAGGGAGACGGCTGCAGCTCGGCGGCTGCCGCGCCTCCGCCAGCCCGAGGGCAGCAGCCGCACAGTGACCGCGGCAGCGCCCGGCGCCGCTCGCCCGGGGCGGCCTCCTGCAGCTCCCGGCCCGCGGCAGCAAAGCACCGCCTGGCGCTCCGCCATCGGCGGGCGGCAGCGCGCCCCGCCGAGCTCAGCCCCCGCCACCGGACCTCTGAGCGAGGCCGAGGCACCGGGCGGACGCCCCTTTCCGCGCCGCTCGGCTCCGGGCGGGCGGCCGGACGGAGGCTTCGCCCCTCCAGCGTCGCTGCCGCGGCTCCGTCCCGCGCGGGACAGGCGCCGGGAGCTCCCCGCTCCCCCGGCGAGCGGCCGCCTCGGGCCGCCAGCCATTCATATGGCGCGTCGGCCGTTGCGTCAGACGCCGCGCTTTAACGGCCGCAGGGCCTGCCGGGAGTTGGAGTCTCGGACTGACAGCCACCGCTCCGTTCTCCGCCACCGGGAGCTGCGCTCCCGCCAGGAGGTCAAACGGCTCCTTCGCTCCTGGGCGCGGAAGCACCTTAGGCAGCACCGCCCCTCCCGAATGTCCTTTCTTTTCCACTCCAACTCTTTTTTCTTTTCTTCACTCTGTTTTTCACCCCCTTTTCCACTTTCGCTCTTTCTTTTTCACTCTCACCCTTTTCCTTTTTCATTTTTTTTCTTTCCTTTCTCTTCCTCCTTTTTTTATCTTCCTTTCCTTTTTCCTTTTCTTTCTTTCTCTCTTTCTTTCTTTCTCTCTCTCTCTCTCTATTTCTTTCTTTCTCTCGCTCTCTTCCTGTCTCTCTCTCTCTTTCTTTCTGTCTGTCTCTCTTTCTTTCTTTCTCTCTGTCTCTCTGTCTCTCTCTTTCTCTCTGTCTTTCTCTCTCTTTCTCTCTTTCTCTCTGTCTCTCTCTGTCTCTCTCTCTTTCTCTCTGTCTTTCTCTCTCTTTCTCTCTTTCTCTCTGTCTCTCTCTGTCTCTCTTCTCTTTCTCTCTGTCTTTCTCTCTCTTTCTCTCTTTCTCTCTGTCTCTCTCTGTCTCTCTTTCTTTCTTTCTCTCTCTTTCTTTCTTTCTCTCTGTCTCTGTCTCTTTCTTTCTCTCTCTTTCTTTCTTTCTCTCTGTCTCTCTCTCTTTCTTTCTCTCTCTTTCTTTCTTTCTCTCTGTCTCTGTCTCTCTTTCTTTCTTTCTCTCTCTTTCTTTCTTTCTCTCTGTCTCTA